>NW_022989790.1:295292-365972 GCF_902827175.1 Gymnodraco acuticeps
CTGAATTTCCCTATAAATAAAGCTCCATCTTATCTGTTATTTAAAAAGGAATTTTAAAATAAAAACAAAGTCGATTTACGCACTTTTAGTTTTATATCCTGCTCTCCAAAATGGCACGTTTACACATCATGAGTAAAGGGTTATATTATATACATAGACACAGTGTGGTTTTAAATCAGGAGGTAAATAAAGCCATAATAAAGGGCAGTATTTCTCCCGCTGTATCGAACCCTGAACGCAGGCCCTGCAGAGCTGACACGTCTCAATACAGGCCCATCACGCACATTTTCATCCATGCGCCCTTTCAGGTACCCGGACACGCATAGAAACAACACTAAAGTAAACAGGACTAACAGGAGACTAGTCCCTTTGTTGTTCCACAGGCAGCTGCCCGGCCCTCCATTATCCCGGAGCAGACTGACCGCATCCTCCCCACCGCCCCCCCACCAGCCCGCTGCACAAAAAGAGAGGGATGTTCTGCTTGCATGGGTAACACTGTCGTTCCAGCCCTTAGCAGTCCTCTTACTCCCCATTGAAAGGAGTGGGAGTAGTGGACACAGCCTGATCTGAGGAGCACAAAGGCTCTCCGTAGAGTCCCATTGGAGTGAAAGGAATGGAGGGGCTGGAGATTTGTGAAAGAGGGTCGGGAGATTTAGAGGGAGAACGGAAGTTTTGTTGTTGTGCTTGATTTCCCTGCCTAACTAGGGATGGAGTGGCTGGATAAACCCACTTACACTCAGTGTGCACCTTTTAATAAGCAGAGGGGAGTTTGCTCACCTGTTCAATACAAAAAAGATCTAATGTAATCCATTTAGTTGGTTTCTTATTTCATGTTAGTACCTCAAACCTCGTAGCAAATAATATTTTTCAACTGGCATAGTCATCTGTGTCATATGTGTGATATTTAATAAACTGTCATAATTATAAGGCCCACAACATGATATTCTGATCTTTGAATATTGTGCACTTTCCACTTGACTTAATTTTTGTCTTTATGTCTTTTAATGTGGGACAAATAAAGAATATCTGATTCTAAAATAGATATTATTCCTCGGATTTCTTGCACCAACAGCTCAGATTATAATAGATTATATTTTTTCTACAGGCATAGGGAAGCAACACATGGTTTCTGTTTATTTTCAATAAACTGTCTTAATTATAAGGCTCAAAACATGATATTCTGATCTGCTACTATCTCTTTTACTTTGAATATTCATTTTTGTATTGTATTAATGTGCCACTTTACCTAATAGCGTTTCACTTTTGTCTTTATCGATACTGTCCCTTGCTGCAACAATGTAAACTTCCCATGGACGAAGAAAAGGAATTCAAAACATGGGTTATTATTCTTCAATTTCTTCCCCAACGCTTCAGATTTCTGCATATGCGCAAAACGTTGAGCATAAACAACATCAATGTGTTTAAAAAGTGCCACACATTTAAATTACCATCAATGAGAGATTATGGGACACATGTTAGATGATGAGATGGTGGCCGGGCAGAGGTGGGAATGTGTGTGTGCCCTCGGGGAGTCCCATGCTGGCAGGGTTTATGTGGACACACACTTTCAACAAGGATTGAATATGACCCTTCAAAATGGCCTCCTGATTTATACCCATCAAGGTTTAGAGGGGCCTGTCACCTCGGCTGAAATAGAGGTGTTGACAGACACACTTGACAGCTTCTCCTTCACACTGTTTTAATGTTGAACGCTGTGATGGGGGACAATATTCTTTTGTTGCTCTCACTTCCTGTCTGGGTCAACATGTTGCATAAAACACATGAAACGGGCTTCTTTTGAGGCCTTGGGACTGGTTGATGACCTGAGCAGATGAAGCAGGGTGACGTCGGGCTCCTGGCAGCACAGACCAGGTTTGACATTTCATATTGCACTATCCATGTCCTAGCCTACTATAAATTACACCCGAGTGAATAAAAGCTGGTTTCAACACGGTGCCATGGGAGTGAAATCCTCCTGAGAAATCCTCTTTGAAGGCACATTCCTTCAGGTCACAGTGCACACAACGCACAGTCGTGCCGTTTCATCCCCATCAACATTTGTGTGGGCGACACAGCCGCCCCGAGGCTAAAAGAAACACGCTCGGGATTTCTCAGTCTATAGTTAGCAAAGGCCAGCTCCTCTGGCTCCACTGAGCAGAGACAGGCCTGACATCAGCACACGCTGCTCTCTGATTGGTGCACGGGATAAACAGCAAAAAAACCAGCAAAATCAGAAAGGTTTCAACGTGTTTGCACTGTAATGGAGATTCATTATTGGTGTGCTTAAGCTATGCACAGCAGGTCTGGAGCACATTGTGTAAATAAAGGAGACCCTGTGTTTTGCTAGCAGGTCCTTCCAGACGGTGCTATTTTAACTCTGCGCTGCATACTGTGTCGTTGCCCGCACTTATAAAGCCTCTCGTGTTATAATTACATCATCTCGAGCCTTGTCATTCAGACACTACCATGTGAAGCATGTAAACCTCATGGCCGGCTATATATCAGCCTGCTTTGTTTGACATTTATACACAGCCATGGTCTCATGTAATTATGAGTTTACTGTTCTGTCAAATATTTAACGCGTTGTAAAACAGCCGGCTATTTATAAAGTACAGTGGATGGTGCACAGATATTTGTGCGAGAGGAAGAGTGCAGAGTATAATCCCTGACATGTGCACAGTAAACATGATTATGGTTGTAGCTGAGCGAGTGTTTAAGATGCCAGCAGACATCGATAACTCATCACACTCAAAAATCATCACCCGTATAACATGGAACAGAGCTTCGTAGCCTGGATTGAACCCTGGGAATTGCAAGGTGATCCTTTCAATTAAGAAAAAAATCAATGCAGGATTATTAAATTAGGAGTAAAGGTCATACACACCAATCTATACCTCAGTTAACGAGCAAACGCTCTTTAGCAGCATCATTCAAATGAGGTTTTAATAGTAAAAACGTATATATTTGCATCCTTGAGATCTTCCTTTTAACATTTGATGTAAGGGTTTGTTTAGTACTTTATTTGTAGTTTGGTTAAACGCGATGAATTTGTGACCAGGGCCGTATCCAGGATTTCCTAAATACATGCTAGGGGGGTTCGGGGGATACCCCCCTAGATTTTTGGGATGTTCATGATCTAGTGAGGTGCTTTTTCAGTCACACAATGGATAATATATCGATTTCAAACCATGTCAGTGGGCTGACAATGTCAGCATCAATTATTTTTGAAAGTGTGATGCATAATAATCAGTTGATTGTTGCTGTTAATGATCTGGACATGCAGGAGAGGCTAAAATGATCACAAAACATTGTCAACATTCATTTTCCATGTCTCTCTCCTTTCCATAACCTGCAGCCTCTCTTCCATCTCTTTTAGTCTCTCTGTCTTCTTCCTGTTCTTTACTCTCTCTGTCCTCTACGCTTTCTCTTTGTTCAACCTCTCCCTCGTTGTTCACTTTTTGCTCCTCCTCCTCACTTGTCGCTCCTGCCAGTGAATTAAAAGCTATTCAGCCATTTAGTTCATTTCACTTGTTTGTTTGCATTATTTTGTTTATTTAAATCAGTTTTGTTTGATTCTCAAAAGAGAACAAAGATTTAAGCAAATTGTGTTTCATACAATTGTATGTTATTAGGACATCATAACTGCAATAGATGTATGCTGTTTTACAATTATGCCTATTGTAAATGAAGACTATTGTTATAGATATATAGATAGATGGATAGATGGATAGATAGATGGATAGATAGATAGATGGATAGATGGATAGATGGGGTTATTAAGCCTACATTCTTTTGTGTGACTACCTGCAGTTCCTCCCTGACTTCCATCTCTCTCTCTCTCTCTGCTCTCTCTCTCTCTCTGCTCCTCTCTCTCTCTCTCTCTCTCTTTCTCTCTCTCGCTCCTTCTTATCTCTCTCTCTCCTCTCTCTCTCTCTCTCTCTCATCTCATCTGCTCTCTTCTATCTCTCTCTTCTCTCTGCCTTGTCTGTCTCTTCCCTTCCCAAAGCTGAGCTTGCCGACTGACGTAGTCTTTCATTATATCTGGAGTCCAGTTGTAAAAAGAAAACAATACAATGTTATATCTTCAATGTTTTATTCAAATTGAAATGAAAGAAAAGCATTTACAACGTGTGTTAAAGGGTAATCTATCGACATGGGATGAATCTAATTAACTGTAGCTCTCTAGCTAGTTTATTCACGCAATTTAAACCAAAGTATAGCCTATAGCTGCAATATCAAATCAAATTAAATCAAGTTTTATTTATATAGCACATTTATAAACGATTTTTGGTCGAGCCAAAGTGCTGTATATATAATAAAAATAGCCTACAGTAGAGACACTTTACCGCAAATACAACAGCACAGATTGTTCAGAATATCAGTATGAGAAAAACGACACCCTCTGTCCTTAGACCCTCTGTCCTTAGACCCTCCGTCCTTAGACCCTCACATCGTACAAGGAAACACTTCCAGAGAAAACCCACAGTTTAAAGGGAACATGGGAGAAACCTCAGGGAGAGCAACAGAGGAGGGATCCCTCTCCCAGGACGGACAGACGTGCAATAGATGCCGTGTGTACATCGAAGAGATAATACATTTGACAGCATATAGACCGAATGTTAGGAAATGCATGTGTCTGTAATAAGAAGATGAATCCACGAGGATGTCAGCTACAATCCTGTGGAAGCCATCAGGGAAGCAGCATGACGAGACCCAAGGCAGGACCGCAGAGACAGGTTCAGCCACGACCCGAAGTCCACGACTTAATCCAGAACTCAGGATAGAGGATCCAGGACACAGCACTACAGCAAGAGGATCGGCCTCGACTCCGGATCCCGGCGTAGATATAGACACAAAACAAGAAAAAAAGATTTGGCTGGGTTAATCGGAACAAGAGAATACACAGACACAGACAGAGAGGGAAAAGGTCATTGGATAAAAGTTATTCTTGATAACCCTCTAGAAAGATCTCATGAACTTCCCCACTCAATCTATCAAGACCCGAGCAGTTCTATTAGATATAAGAAACAGAGAGAGGGAGCACAACAACCTATCTCTTCGTCAGATGCACTCCCCCGCTTATCTAAGCGACTCTGTAATATAAGTTAGTGTGCATGTTGTCGGACGTCCACTGACTAACGTACAGCGTTCACACAGGATCTGCTGCTCATATGATGTCCTGATGAACAGAAACACAAGCAGCCCGCTGGACTCAGATCTCCAGATACCTCATCACTCCTTCGCTGATCCAAGTCCGGGCTGCGGTGGTTTGTTGATACATGTCGTCTTCTTCTGTTTGCTTTAACAGAGGCTACGTAGTTATGCAGAGCCCCCATCGTCAGTAAATGGAAGTACTACAAAGAACCCCGTTTAGTGCAATTATTTCACAAGTTTTGTTAAATACACAGCTCGGAGAAAATGACCGAGGTCCGGATCTCGGTGACCTCAATGGTGGATACGGCCATGTTTGTGACCATATTAACATTTCTTTTGAAAAGCCACTAGTAGCTTCCTGCACAGATGCACACTTTAAGGTAACACTTTATATTAAAGGTGGGGTAGGTAAGTTTGAGAAACCGGCTCGAGATACACTTTTTGTTATATTCCATGGAATGCTCTTAACATCCCGATAGCAATGAATATCTGAAGTGCTTTGACAAAAAATCCATAACAAAATATCATCCGTGGCGCTGTAAAAAGCACGACCAATCATCTGAGCCGGCTAAAGTAACTGGATGGCCTACCTGCCTGTCAGCCTTCCATCTGGGCACAAACTTACCTCGTGCCCTCATTGGTCATGTGCACGTTCGTGTGTTGGAGGAGGGGCTCTGTGAGGAAGTGGCAGATTCTTTCCGGCTGTGTATTTTCTAATTCTAGCGCACTCGAGCTGGTTTTTCCAAAATGACCTACCCCACCTTTGAGGTACACATATTAACCATCAACTAGTTGTTAATCAACATGCATAGTAGCAGTATATTGGCTCTTTATTAGTCCTTATAAAACACTTATTAATGGCTTATTCTACATGAACAAATTCTACAAGTTTTTCCTCAATAACCCTCTAATTCAATCAATGTTTATTTATATATGTACATATATATAGATATATATGTATCTATATATATATATATATATATATATATGTTTATTTTATTTATTTAGTGCTTATTTATTGCAAGTAAGGAAGTTGTTGTTCATAAGTTTTGGTCTTAATATGCTCTGCTCAATATGGGCCTAATAAGGCACACGAATAGTAATTCTCCCATAATAACACTTAACAAATATGATCTATTCTTATGTAATTTGAATCAAAGTTATGCAGAAGTATAGAGTATAGTATATCGTTTCATTGGGGAATATCAAGTGTGTTGCAACAGGTTTTTTACTTTCAACAAATAAAAAAAAAGGTTCTCTAAAGGCACCATTGCAATGTTAAAGGTTATCATGCTATCTTTAGGCAATAGCATAGGTCTCAGATATATAAAAAAATATAAAAGACATGTCTATGAAGAGTTTTGCTCAAAATACTAAACAGATCACCCATTCTAGCCATGCCTCATATCCCTCTATTTCACTTCCTGTTTCTAAAGTGCTGATTTGGGGATAAAGCTTTAAACAGGAGGGGTCTGAGCTCATGCGGGACCCGGCAGCTACTGTCTAAACTAAATGCTGCCGTGATGAAACGCCATATCATGGGTTATCAAGGATTCTCTCTGAAACAGTTTGGAGCTCAAAGGCTTTCTCTCTTGCTGGTTATACCACAAGGTGAGTTCCTTTTTACTTCCTGCTTCTTCACACACATGCTCTCCAGTACAGGTTAGCTCTGAGTGTTAGCGATGCTAATGTAAACACCGACCATATTACGTCCAAAACAGTCGGGCATTGTTTCTGATAGCAACGTTTCTGATTGGGCCGTGGGTCCACATTTCAGATATTACGTCATATCGGACACAAATCTGGATCAGCTCCGTTGTACCCCCGTTTTTAGAGATTTGGGTACGGAGGAAAAGAGAGAGGGTTTTATTTTCTGACGCCGCGTGAGTTCCCCGACACACCGGGGACACATAGATGTAGAAAAGACATCAAAAAGTGCATTTTGCACAATAGGTCCCCTTTAAGATGGTACTATTGAACTTTTTCTTAACTGACTTTTAGATTAAGATGTTATATAGACAACATATAGGTCATCAATGGCCTATATTTACAGATATGCATCACAATGACATATGTGTAAAGAACATGTTAAGATTAGCTTAATCTCAACCAACTACAACAGTAACATTCAGCAATAATAATGTGTCCTTTTTCTTTAAGTCTGATATCTTGACAGCTCTAATTAGCAACACTTGCCAAAGTGGGAATACTGAAATATCCAATTGAAAAAGTGTTTTAACAATTTAATAAGACTGTGAATCTAACTCAAGCTTTTAATTATGTCTTCTAGTCACTAATTGGTCAGAACCAAATAAGTACAAATCTTTAAATGTATTTATTTTCCACTTCTTGATATCCAATATAATGTTAAAAGGCAACTGCTGCATCTCTCCATATATCTGAGAGGCCTGTTGGTCAGTGCGAGGCCACAGAGAAAGTAATACTGAACACATGGTGGCTGAGTCCGGCCAACATGTCAGATCCCACCACGGGGAACTTGACGTGTGGGAATAGAGGCTCCATGCATGGTCGCCATGCATTGGCCCTTACGTTTTGCACATGTAGGTAAACAATCCCGCCTTGTCTGTTGAGAGGCCTGCGTTTATACATCGGTGCAGAACATGTGTTGCGGCCAAAGTCGCATCAAAGGTCACTAAGCTATGCTTTGAACACTTCAAAGCCGGGGGATGAGACTGTAGCTTTTAAGTTTTATGGCAGGTGTAAGCAGGGGTTGCTGACCAGCCCAGGGTGGTCTGCAGGCTGCTGGTGGTTAGCATGGTAGAGCTGGTGGAGGGCCGAGGCATCGGGGGCAGGGACATCCCAACAGCCTGTGTCCATACAGAAGGCCACATTTGGAGTCCTTGGATCTGAAAGGGTTCCTGGGAGCAGACTGGACGCAGGCAGACGTCCACTTCAAGGGTCTCTGGTTTCAGAGGACCACAGCAGGGTTCGTCTCAGGCCCGCGTCACTCCCGTTTGGAGACAGATACACTGGCGTTGAGGCCAAAGCCTGATGACCATTCCACAGAGTGACCACCACCCTGCAGCCTCCCTGACAGCAGAAACAGACCCTGGAGCAAGTTCAAAGGATCCAATTGGGGTCTCGCCAAAGTTCATTTACCGGAGTTCATTCATCTCAGCACCTGATGGGGTTCACTGCCTCTGGTTTCGAGAGGCGTTTCAGTTTAAAGTGCGAGACTTCAAAGGTGGCGACGTTATTATGACTTCTTATTCAAAATGTGTCTGCAGGCAGTCAGATGTTGTTAACCGTCCCTCTGTGGTGTTTACTCTCTCTTAAGGACCATCCAATCTGCTGCTGATGATGGAAAAACATCTATTTCCAGATATTACTTTCCCAAGCTCATTCTTATTTGCTCATGAATGGATTCGTGTGATTAGAGGGAATATTGTGTTAATTGTGGATGGCAGCGTGGATCGCTTTGGTCTCAAACTAAATTACACTAACAAATAAACGTGTAATTCTTACGAGTCAATGTTCTACAACAGAGTGCCAGATTGCATTATGAACATTGAAATTGAAACAAAGTGGGCTAATAACTCCTCCGGTGACAGAGCCGGCTAAATTGATCATTTTGAATGCTTTACAATATCCATAATTATGCGAGTGGAGTACAAGGTGCTGTGCGTCTGGTTGATGGTGCCGGCTGACAGGTCTATAACAGCCCTCGCTCCTAGAGATAGTGGGAGAGCCACATGCACATTGAGAAAAGCCATTACAAGCCCAGGGTGGAGCAGGTGTGTTTGTGGCACTCCACAGATGGCTGGGAGCTTTGTTAATGAGAGAATAGTAAACTGAAGTAAACTTTTGCAAAATGGTTTTACCAAATGCATCGCTCTGACTCGTCAAAGCAGTAAGAACGAGAGGTCAAATCACACGTATGATTTCACCGAAAGCAGAGGTAGAAGAAGTACTCAGATCTTGTACTTAAGTTAAAGTATAAGTAGAAATCCAGGTGTATCTAAAGCCTGTTTTAAGTGTTGACCCTTTTGTTTATCACTAATCTAATCTAATCTGCAAAGTTACTACAAAAAGTTAAAGTACAATATTTACCTCTGAAATGTAGTGGAGCAGAAGTACCTCAAATTGAACTTAAGTACGGTACTTGAGCCAAAGTACTTAGTTACTTGACACCACTGAATAGCACACAGTGTTGTAGTCTCTATGAGCAGCTAACTAGCTGAATAACAAGCAGCACAAATGTCACAAGTCTAGTCCAAACATGGCAGACCTCATTCATTAATCGCGCCTGATTAAAACAGAACATTTTGCAACACCCAGAGAAACGTGATCCTCCCAGAGTGTGAGACTTCTCTCCGTGCTGAAGTGAGATGATTAAAAGTGCATTACCTGTGTGTGGTGATTCCCTGAATGAGCCATGCTAAATCGCTTGTTTTCTGCGTTGTGATTAATTGGACTTGCGGAGCCACATTTCATAACACACGCTTGGTTTTTCTGTCCCCAGTCATCACCTATTATTAAAGACACATTTTCAATATCTCTCTAGGAGTCCAATTAAGGGATTTCATTGTGACGGTATTTTTCATTTTAATTACTGTACATAGTGCAAGCGTGGACGCATTTCCTTATTTATCAAACAACACAACGTGGAATCGAATTCATCAAGTAAACGGATAGTTAGGTTCTGTAATTGCTGCTTCTTCTTGCCTGAGATCCAACGTCTGATGAACAATTGAATAATTTCTCCAGCGGAAAATGACTACGCAGCGTATTCATGGTGAGACTGTAAATAATGTGGTGGCTGGAAGGATATATAGCTGAATATGTACTAGTAGTATATTGTATATAGATAAAAAAGGAATAGGATTGAATTATTATCGTAATCTTAACAATGTCTGCGATATTACACCACAGGTTTCTGAATTACAATAGCTTGTGGGACTTGGCAGGAAACGTATGGGCCATGCTTTTAATTTCATTTGACCTCATATTGGGCAAACAGTTGGATTCCCTCAATAAGTGGTGTAGTAAAACATAAGTGGATGCCAGCGTTCACAGTCATGCCTCGTGGCCACTGCCCTTCACTGGTGAGTTTGACACTGGCATTCAGGGATTCTCTCTTAATACTTACAAACCCTAAACGCCTCATCGTTGGAGACGCCTGCACTAGTGTTGGAGTTAAGTGGCCTCAAATTGAAATTTCCTGTGGGTTTGTAGCCTGCATATGGAGCCAATAAAAGTCCTGTGGTCCCGAATAAATGTTAATTTTTCTTTTGTGGGTCTGCAGGGTAAGAGAGATGATGACAGTTTCTCCACTAAACATGCAGATATTCTGTGAATAATCATCTCATTTCTTGGAGGAGATTTAATAAATAAAAAACGTACGGCAATCCTCTTACAGTGATGGTCCCCTAGAAGCGAGGCCCGCAGTAGTGTGAGGCTTCCCATGGCATCCTGCTTAATGCCCAATTTTCATTCAGCATCCATACCACCTCCTTTGTGTGACCCTGCAAATATCCTCTGGGCCTCTTCATTAGTCTCAGGCCTGTGTGCAGAGGCTCTTCAGCTCATTTGCCCCGGCAGGACTGTTTCCCCTACTGGAGATCAGCCTCAGTCACTCACAGATTCACAGAGGCTCGCTTAAAGCAAATATATAACGGGTTCCTCCATTCCTCACTCCCATCCATTTTGAAGTGCTTCAGCAAATCTCTCACACCACTCATTGGCTTGTTTATGGCCGGCTTTTCTGCTCTGATCTTGTCATGCGCTGGTGATGCGAGCTCCGTGCCGGATCATGGCTATAACAGTTTTTTTTCCTGCATTGTTTGGCCGACCACTCGCTGCTACAATTGACCTGCGAGTGGAGCTGATGACCAAAGATGACTGACCCCCGGGGAGCCCGAGTCAGGGAAATCATGCGAGAGATGGAGAGAGACAGAGCGGGAGAGCAAGACCGTGCAATCACACACAAACACACACTGTGCTGCGTTTCCACACAGTGTATCTGAGGAGGGATGCCACATGCATGCAAGCACCAGGCCGTCATTCCTTTTTGGTTTTCAGGGGCTCCTAGTGAGAAGCTGGCAGGAAGCGGCCGGCTCTGACAGGTGCTGCCACCAACCAGACAGGAGACCCAGGACCGTGCTGGGAGCGTGATCCCAACTTGGCACTGACCACAGCACCAATCACTGGAGCCGCTTTAATTGTGTCACTCTTTGGGGGAAGTGAAAGGCATGGTTGCTCTACCACACTGTTGGGAAAATACAGAATGTATATGAGAGCACACATGATAACAAAGGTATCCCAACTGTAGCTGTGAACATGACAGGATGTGTGATTACCTAGAAGAGCATCAGGACTGTTTGAGGCATATGATAGCTCTGTGATTAACATGATGATTCAGCCTCTATGGAGAGAGACATCAAGCATGCTCATTTCTGACGTGGAGCTAATCTGAAGTAAACATTGAATACTGCTTTCTGTTCCTCCATCTTGTGACTGTGTAACTCCCTCTCTTGGATATCAGCATGTGAAGGACACTGTTCAGGAACTAGTTGATGCTCTGTATGTGATGACTACTTCCATTCTGGAGAGGATCACAAACACATGGATCCTGATGTTGAAGCTCAAGCCGGTGACGAGGGAGATTGTTCTAACACACATGAACCCATTTATTGTTAGTTTAATACAGCCTCCAGTAGGGATTGTTTTTCTGGGATTGTAAAAAAGTAGGGTGTGCGGGAATAGGTGTATTTTTTGCTATCAGGACTTCATGGGAGTCAAGGTACTTTAGGAGACAAACTCTCCCCATGAAACCTTTTCAAACATCTCCGCTGCAGGGCTGCGAGGTTGCACATGGAAAACATTACAGATTGAACAAGGATGGGCCAATAAATGTTAGGTTTTAGAAAAAAAAAGTAGGACCAAATCAGACAGGGTGGGACTCTCCATCTCCATCACTTACCTCCAATCGTTTGCATTAATTACGAGAGCAAACATTCCTCACCACATCCCACCTTGCAGCTTCCTGTCTGCTCTGTAATTAGCTCAGTCAAAGCTATTGTTTCCATGACAGCAAGAGCAAGCTAGAGGCACGCTAAAAAACACAGACGGGGAAATAAAAGGGAACGAGGAAAAAACACAGACCAGGTGGACATTTTGGACACATGTGTAAAACAGTAATGAGACATTTCACCTTGATACTCAGTGGCATGCTGAACGTAGGGCAGTGGGGATAAAGGAGGAGATAAAAGAGCTTTAGCCTCATGGTGCTGCACAGAGATCAGGGGATGGTGTGAGAGAGGGACATTAAAAACACCATGTTGACGAGATTGAATGTGTCAGCTTCCATTTGGAGGGGTTTTGGCTGAGCTCGGGCTGCAGATGATCTGGTCTGGAGTTGTGTTGGAGCGCGGCCAAATATGTGTCCTTGGACGAGTCTCACCATGGGACTTTGTCCAGACACCCCATGGAAGGAAGCCCTGCGTAACCACTGCGCTTCAGATGGGATCAATATGGTCGCAAGGGGAGGAAAATCGCTTCATTTTTTCACCATCAAATGTTTAGTATCAGCATGGTTTTGTCTTATTTTTAAGACTTAAGTCTGGTCGTGGATAGGACGTTCTTTTTATCGTAGTTTGAACAGTGATGTTATTAAACTTCAGAAAACGTGAGAAAATGGGGCCAAAGAGGACCCGGTGTCTCCTAAGATCCTGGTTTCACAAATAAATTAGTGACAAAACATCATGATGAATATTATTTTCACTTCCCTCAGGTTCTAAAAAGCAACTTCAAATAAGCATTTTATTAAAAAATCCTTCTTCTGCTTGCTGCATTATTTCCCCATTCACCCCAGCTTGAAGAACTTCCTGTAGTTTAACTTTGAACAGTATAAAGTTGTACTTATCAAGTGACCATTTTTCTGCTCATCCTTCTGCTGGCAGATTTACGGGGGGTAAGCCCATCAGAGTGAAATCATAGGTCTACAGATGTTTTCAAGATGTTTTTTCTGTCAGTTGCAGATTATCCCCTGTAGCAAAATCTCATTAAAGTGCAATTTACAGAGCAGCACTGATGTTGCCATCAACCAAAATTAAAGGCATTAATTTTTCACAGAAGTTCACCCAAGTCCTCCACAATAAATGATGTGGCACTTTGTGGGAATGATTTGCTAAAGTATTATTTTGCAGGAAGAAATTAACTGGCATTAACGGAGCGAGGGGGATTGGACATAGGCTGCAGAAAAAAGATGTGGCCATTTAGTCAGAGCGTGTCGGTGCGGAGACATCGTGCATATTAAGGCCTCCATGCTGGGACAGATGAGGGAAGAGGGAGAGATGAAGCCCTGATGGAGGTTATGGCACACACAGAGAGACGGTACACTGGAGGCTGAGGCACTCTTTACTCTCTCTCTGCTGCAGGACGAGAGACAGACATGGAGTCAGGCTGCAGAAGAGATTATATTCTTCTTCTTCTTGTGTTAGAAAAAGTGAAGGTCAGAGTGCAGCATGTCTCGGATTTAAAATGAGTGTGGGTGTCATCTGTACAAATAATCTTTATTTAAAGTGATTTATCAAAATGTAGTTATTACAACAAATTAATTACAAAACATTTATTGAGAATATCTCACTTAGTATTCGACTAATTGTTATTATTTTACTTCATGTTTGTTTGTTGTGCAAATTGTTAAGTGACTGTAATATATTACATGTATTATTATTATTATCATTATTATTATTATTATTATTATTATTATTATTATCTTACAATAAGCATAGACAGTGTGTTTAATGAGTTTCTGTGTTTTTCACTTCTAATTCAATTTAGGAAAATGTTATGAGGTATTAATAAATGACGATCCCCAAAATTCATTTGAGAAGATTGAAATTCTACTTAAATCGCATTGAATGCAAATTTATCAAATAAAAATAAGGGAGCCAAAAAGAACGTAAAATAAAATATAGATATTTTACGTTCGATTTCGTCATTTTTGTATCTGCTTGTCTAAGGCGTGCATATTTAATAAATACAACAATATTATTTAACAAGTAATTCATAAGATTAAGGCTTAAACAATTATTCTACAGTCTGATAATAATAATAATACATTTCTAACAGATATCTCTGCCCTCATTTATTTCAGGGACTTCTCACAGAAATTAAAATGATCCAGGCCGGATTTTAATACACGGTGATGCACATTCTAATTTATGATTGATTATTAAATGGACATTGGGAAGTGCAGCTAAATCTTTTATGTACATTAACATTAATACCATGACATGGTGTGTGAGCTGTGTGAAGTGTGCGGGCTGGAAGCTGCAGGGATGTGATTTATAGTGATGAGGATGTACTCCTGCAGACCACGTAGGGGACATAAAAAGTAGAGCATAATATTGTATAGTCCCGTGATTTATGGGAGTATTTATGATTCGGAAACGGTGCAATTAACATTCATAGACTCATGGTTTGAATAAACGCAGCCTCGCATGAAGCCTGAAGGCCTGTGCAGCTCAGCCAGTGCTTTAATTAAATTAGTAAAAATATTATTACATTTCTGGGGATTTTCCCTTGTAATTAAACAACTTTCCCACCCCTGAAAGCAGTCTGAGGCTAAGACCGACCTTTTACTCTAAGTTAAAGGTCTGTCTGGGCGACACAATGTAAGGCGGATATACGTTTAATTGAGTTAACTCGTGAAAAAGATGTCACAGCATGCAGCGAGCAGCCGGCCGCTGCACAGAATGAAGGCGAAAGAGCAAACACAGCTTTCTGAGAGCTCACTGTCTCTCACACACTTGTTTTTTGTCCTCAGCTCACACCGTCGGGGCGTCATGCCAAAGCCTATCAACTAAATATCAAAGATGCAGAGTGTCGGATCTGTCCACTCTGCATTTTTACCTTATTTCATCCAATCCCACCTGCTGTCAGGAGGTTAAGTTATTTAAATGCAGCTTCTATTGGGAGGCTGCACACACATGCACGCTCAAAAATACCATTGTCTTTTTTTGCTTTCATCCTCAAATACGGAAATCATTTGCAAGGAAATTATAGGCCTCGCGAGGGCAGGTCTTTTGCATACTAATTTTGTTAGACTTACCTCCCGTGGTCAGTGTTCGATGTGACCATTAGCCAGAGCACTAGAATTTATTTTATTCGATTGAAGAGACGGTGTTTAGAGTAATGTGGCGGAGGCACCTTATGCCAGCTTTAAGATAAATGGCTGAGGAGTCTCTTTGTCTGTCTCTGGACTCGGGCCTGCAAAGATCTGCCTCAGGACTGTTTGAGTGGAGACTTGAAGAGATTTAAGGAAAACACGTGGCCTTTGTGCCGGCACAATGGCCCCCTCATCAGGTGCCTCCTCACTGGGAGAGAGCCTCCTTTTCTTATGGAATAATTAACCAACTTGAAACAGGATATGCTCCACCGTCGCTGACCGACTGTCTACATGCTTAGTGCTGACCTTCAGATATCTGCAGCCCCTCCCTGTCTGCACCCAGCTCTGTGCATGATAGAATTACACAAGCCCCATATTTCTACTCAAATTATACCCAGGTTTTTAAAAAGGTGAAAGGAAATATCTTTTACAGGCTAAAAAATAAACACTTATCCAGCTTTGGGATTTGTAAAAAAAAAAAAAAGGGGAAGAAGGCAGGGGTGTGAAGCCGAGGCAGGAGAGATTTTACTGCTGGTTACTTTGGGGGGTTGGTGCGTTTGAATGGCAGAAAAGGGGAGGGGGAGAAGGCTTCAAAAGCTGCTTACCAGCAGGTGGCGGCAGCAGAGCGCTCCAGCGGCCCCACCCCTTCACATTCTGGGCTGTGGACTCTCTGCTAATATTGACAGGTGTTTTATCCTTCAGCTCAGGAGAAATTAAAACTGTCAACATGTCAGCAAATAAGATATTATTGATCAGCGGAGAGCGGGATTCAAAGCTGCTCTTACATGTAGATTTGAGATGATTATTTTGAAAAAAAGGTCAGAATTGGAGACTGTTTGCCCTCATGTGACAATAACACATTGTTTGTTGAACAGATCTTAAGACGGGCACTTCCTTTGTGATGACGGATCCCCAGTGGTGCCGGGAGTCATTCAGAAGATGAATCACACGATGCATTGTTAATTTCCCCGCCGTGGCCCCGGTCCAGGACTCGGTGGGTCAGAGGGAAATGAGCGCTGGACATGGCTGCAGCACTTAAGACATGATGTACGACGGTCATTACCGCAGGCGGGTCAGGAGGGAGCCGGGTCATTCCCGCCGCCGAGAGGAACAGCAGAGGAGGCTCAAAGTGTCTGGCCAGTTTAGAAAATGCCACTTTTCCTCAGACCTTCACCGGAGGCCCCTGATGGGTGAACGGTCCCTCAAGAGGCCGAGCGATTATTACCCATCCTCACCTCTGCTCTTTGTTCTCGGACGTACAGTGTGCGGCTGCAGCACTTCTTGCCGTGCTCCGTCTCTCAGAGTTGCATCACAAATAATGGCTTGACATACGTGCCACTTATCAACACGTCTAAAGACAAGTTAACAAGTCACACATCTATTTCAGTTTGAGGTCGGCTGATTAGCGGTGCAGATACTGGATCCAGCACATGTGTCACTTGCACTCTTCACGTTGGCGTGGTGTAACTCCAGCACAGTAGAAGCGCCGGCTAATTACCTAACGCCTTTTCTTTCACTGCCTCCGACTGAAAGGCAGCTTGACCTTTGCCTCCCGAGCAGAGTTGTGAAATGGCTCTTCTTTGTGAGCGGGGCTTCTGGGTGGCGTAGGAGCCGCAGTACTGGGGCCTCGGTGTTGTGTATGGTGTCACAATATTTGGGGTATCAGAGAGAGCAAACAGATTAGAGCAAAGCAAGGTGTGAACGTCGATGAATATCTCTGCCGTGAGATTTTATAGCTTCCTTATTACGGCCTTATTCAGAATGAAACAAAAGTGTCTGACAAAATGGAACGTTAATTGCATTCAAAGCCAGTCCGAACCTGAGAGGACAGCATGGCGAGGAGATTAAGAAGTGAATCAAGCAAGGAGAGGAAAAGGGGAGGAAGGAAATGAAAGGAAATAAGCAAAATGAAATAAAGCTCGGACCACCTCGAGAGCCGCTACAAGCCTGGCATCTGTGTCAGATGTCGGTAATTAATGTCAGTATGTTCCTCGCTGCCACTTGGCTTCCTGTCCTTCGTTCAGGGCAGATCCTAGAGTAGAAGTGCTCCTGTGTGCGTGTGCGTGTGTGTGTGTGTGTGTGGGGGGGGGGGGTTAGAAACAGCAGTGGTAGGGGGTGTTAATCCCACTCATTATAATTCCAGTATGTGTCCTGTCCTGGGAAAGGGACTACAGGGGCCCACAGACAAATCTTATCAATATGTATTTCCCCCTTTTCACCTCTCCAAGTGGCCCCTGAGAGCACGGTGGCTCCTGGGCTCTCTGACTGTCTCTTTGTCTGTCGGCGCACGATAAGACTCATCAGTGCAACAGACAACATCAGCTGCAGACGAGAGATCAACAACAACTCTTAAATATCATATTTACTTGATTTTGTTGAAATAATAGCCATAAAAAGCTACTGTTACAGAAACATAATAGGTAGACAGTGAAGAGACCCTACTGCACACTGCTTAGTGAGGGTGCTGTCACTATGATGATGGAGAACATGCGTTGTAATCAACAGCAGGTGAAGACAGCAAAGGTATATTAAACTAGAAAGCAGCAGGTTGAGTATTATTTGATTATTATCTCAAAACGTACATTAAAAAACACTATATTTGATTGCATGGTATCTAAATTAAAGTGTATGTTGACACTAATGTACGCTGCACCCATTAAAGACTCACCTGGCACCACATGCAGCTTTAAAATCGACTACATGACACTACATTCTTTGTTGTTTTTTCGGCATCACACTAAACCTATGTCAAGTGCATTCTGTCATGTCTTCGGGGAAATCAAAGACTTTAAAGACAGTAAATTATTTTTAATGCTCGCACAAAAATAATAGGCCATTTCCTAAATGATGTGTCATGCTGGTGCCTGGGATCATCAGGATGCCAGTTCCGCCTCCCTGTTGATCGGCTAATTTGAGACCGAGCGCACCTGGTGTGTCTTATTGCGTGCAAGAAATGGCGCTCCGTCGACCGGCGTTGGTTATTTCCATGCAGAGAGAGCGAGGTACTGACGATGTTAGCATTAACGGCCCATTAAAATGAAGAAGGATGAAGTCACTGCCACGAAAAGTTGCTGCGCCTGGCTAAATGAGAGAGCGGTGAGATAAAGAGGAAGTGGAGCTTTTCAACATGGCCACCATGTCCTGTAATGACCAGCTTTTATAAGCCTTCCACTGAGCAGGGCCTCAGATTAATGTAGACAGGAGCGTGACAGCAGTGGTCTGAATGGACTGCAGTAGGGACCCCGGTGGGGCTTGTTTCAGGCAAAAAGTGGAACATGCAGATGTTAGAAGGATCTAGAACTGTCTCATCATATCCAAGAAAAGCTCTAAAACCTTTCAAAGGGGCTGCAGTGGGTGATGGTTACGGCTCTGACTGTTGCAGTATATATGCGGTTTATCACTTTCACCTCGTTTCAGAGTGCCGGCTGCTTCCAGCGGAGCGTCAGCAGCTTATCTTTTCAACAGGTTTTTTCGGGGTTGTTGTGGACCGGCGAATCAGGGCAGGCTTAGTGAAGGAGCGGAGCGCAGTTTGGGGTGGCGCCACACCTCGCCACTAATTTCAGGGTTAGCAGAACGCCCAACAGGAGGACAGCATCGCCATGGCAACAGTTAACAGCTAAAAGCACTGTCTCCAATCTGATAGGGGCCCCGGATAATCAGTCATCACGGCACACAGCAGTCTTTCCCAACACGGGGAAATGTAGGTGACCGTTAAATCTGGGGTTTTCACCTGTTAAAACATTTCATTTACACCACACTGTATCTGCACTTCCCCACATGGAATCTCTTTCTGTTTTACTCCACAACTCCTATTATTTAGCAGAAAGCACGAAAACAATAGCTTTATCCATTTGTCTTTTTCTCATTTATTCCTTTTTCTGTAATAAAAACATGTGCTTTGCAAACCAACTAAGCACATTTACTCGCTCCACGTCCACGTACTCGATATTGAAATGATTCCTTATTTTCCCCGTGCATACAAGTGATATAAAAAGCGAATGAAGAACGTGAGAGTAGATGAGAAATCGCAAAGAGGGAGTGATAGTCAGTCGGGGGCAACCACAATACGTTTTCCATCAGGATCTAGTCAATTTATCAGAGGGGAAATGTTATTAGCTTCCAGATAGCTTCAGGAACGCATGTAGGTATTTTCCTCCCCATCAGTCTCCTTTATATTTTTAGATGTTTTTTTATGTGAACACAATGGCCTCTATATCAAACATTTTAAATGATGCTTGAAATACCAGTCACTTGACTTTGATGTCACAGGCAATTAAATCCAACCTTACCCCTTTCCACCGTTAATAACAGCAATCTCGCCCGGCCTAGTGCCTAATTAATATGTGCTATTTGTCACTTTGCCTTGACACATGTATATCAAAGTGGGGGTGGGAGAGAGCGGCTTGAAGGGTGAGGAGGTGGGTTCGGAAAGGGGGAGGGAGTGGGAGGTGGAGGGCAGTGGTGGGAGAGTGCTGGGCTTTCGGTGGCATCTCCATGCTGCAGGTGAACTGTCATTTGAGTTCATAAAGCAAGATATTTAGTGTAGTTTTAAGATAAATGCTGCACTAAATGTTAGATAAAGCAGGATATTCATATGATTAAAACAAAAGTTCATATTTTTGATCTTATGATATGGAAATGTGCTTATTTTTGCATGTAATGTCATATTTCTACACAGCGGGTGCTTTATTTTGCAGAAAAAATATGTTTTTTTTTCACGTAATTTTGTGAAATCATCATCCTTCACTGGAGTTTGACTGTGGCGAAGCGTTGCTTATAATTATCCGTGTGTGTGTTTGTTTGTGCGCGTGCATGCATGTGCATTGTGCATCTGAGCACATGCCTCGTCATTGCCAGTTTCCACTATGGCTCTGCGGGGCGGCGGAGGGGCAACGCTGCAACGTTGCAATGAAATCAATGATCCATGCTTCTTTAGATGTGACCAACAAACTAAGTTGTCATCTCGTTCTGAAACAAAAGAGGTGATGAGGGGGGGCTATGAAGATTTCAGCGCACATGTGCCAGTGTGGCTCTCAGTGGGGTCAGCAGACAAACATCATACATAAACATCCACACTGTACATCTCTGTCTAACCCCCCCTCCATCCTCTCCTCACTTTCCGCCTGAAACCCTCTGCCAAATGCTGCCAGCCTCTCACATCTGTGCCGAAAATGAATTGTATCCCAGAGCCCTCTGAGTCAAGGATTCACTTGTAAAGAATGCAGTTTTATTGGATGAACAGACTAATGTACCATGCAATGTAGTTGCACTAGCATTTTATGCCACATTGAAAGAGTCAATTAATTTGCATAATTCAAACGAGCTCGTATCACCACTCTGAAGGCATGGCTGGGCATCTTGGCTAGTCACGTCAGCGCCTCCATTTCTGATATATTAATCATTCCTGCCGTACAATTAATTACATTTATGACAATTTGAACCCTTGTCCCACCCACCGGCCCGGGCAATTTCTCCAGCCGGGCTGCAATATCAGAGCATCCTGATGAAACCCCGGTGATTTAGTGAACACCTTAACACAGAGCCCATGCCTAGGGCTGAATGAAATTAATATTTTGTTTCCCATCTGGTGGAATCAGCAGAATTAATGAGGGAAGGAGGCCCGTAGCTACGCACAATCCAGGGATCAATCTGCCTCTCTCTGGCTGCGACTCTTTGCTGGAGGTGTGTGTGACGCTGGGGGGTGAGAGGAGGGAGACAGTGGGTTGTACACTTCTATACAGTGTGTTTATCTGTCTCCCTCAATGGTGATCACTACTGTAAATGAGTGATTACAGCAGTGCCAGCCTACTGATTATTGTTCTCAGTCCTGTCTGTCTCCATGTTTACAGCCTCTGAGGGGCAGCTGTCTCAGAGCGAGGTGGTGAGGGTCTCTGGCGTTACGGTGGCGATGAGCGGAGATAGTTTGGTTTCGAACAGCTCAGCATCTGGGCTGCATGTGGTCGCTGTCGCCATGGGGATGGTTTTGGGTCAGAGGGGCTTTTGATGCTGTCAAAACAGCAAGAGGTTGCAAACTCCCTCTGGTTCAGAGTTGTCCAAAATATTAGATTTCTTGTTATTGCAACATGGCAACACTACAGTTTAAATATTATTGGGGCTAAAGCACTGCTTTCCTTTTCTCCACTGCATGCTGGTTGTTGTCAGTCCTGCTGACTGCACATGTACGCACATATGTAAGTAAGTGTGTATGCGTATATATGAACATGGGTAAGGATGGTTTTTAATATATATTTGTGAAATAATCTTTCTGTTCGAACTATGACGAAATATGAATTATGAGTGATGGCTTTGAAATCAGCTTTGATTAAACTCTAAATATATTACGGTTAACTTTTTGTTTTGTATCACAGTTCAACGTCCCAAGCATAAACGGCAAAAGGCACAATAATAGGTAAAACGATATTTATGTTTTTATATATGGCAATAAAATATTTATCCAGAATTATTTTGGAGATAGACCACTTTTTAAAATACTTGCAGGTCATTGCATCATGACTGTGGCTGCACACGTACATTACATAGGGAATACATCACATGTCCATTTCATCTATTCATTTGTGTCTGGGATGCAATTTGGCATTTTAGCCATTTACCAGAGAGGGGGGAGACAGAGAGACAGAGAGAGCACTTGTATGACAGAATAGGCACTCCCACAGTGTCATCCAATCTGGGCACCCCATTACCTCCTTCTCTTGCCCTATGTGTGTGTGAGGACCTGTCTGTGTCTATATGTGTGTGTGTAACCCCCCCCCCACCCCCCCCTGTCTGTCTTGCCTGCTCCACGCAGCGTTTTGCCGCCTGGAGAAGGTGGTAGTCGTCTCTTTGAAGTATCACTTCAATTACGGGGTTTAACCCCACAGGTCAGCCCTTGATTATTTACACAAAGCTGGTGTAATTCTGCTGGAAAGCCTCGCCTTTGCCATGAATACAAAGCCGGGCTTCAGTCCTAATGGAGTGAATTTCACATGGGCACTCGTCCCGCTTTGACCTGCGTCTGATAGGGTGTCATCGTATTTGGACAGTTGCACCTCACCCTAAATGTAGACACAAACATAATGTGTGAGATATATCCGTGAAGTCTACGGATAAGCATGCAGAAGCAGAAACAGCTAATGCTTTGTTAGCTGTTTTGGAATAAGTAGAAAACATCCCCGATGGGTATTAAGTAGTTCTATTTCTGATGATGGCTATGATCGACGTGTCACCTTCAAAGCATTTTTTTTTTTTCACATTGAAAGCTTGTTTATGTATTTTCTCTGCTTGGCTTGTCTGATAAATTGAGGCCATGTAAAAACTGATCTTGCCAAAAATGGCATTGAATAATAGATTGTTTTGTTGATCAGGTTGCGGTTTACTTACCCTCTTAAATCCCTATTCTGTCTCCTCTCAGCTGGTGGCCGTCTATTGACTTGTTGTTATTTTTTCATGAAGTGAAGTGGGGGCAATACGGAGTGCTGCTATCACTCCTTCTTAAATAATATAAACAGCAGAGGAAGAGGAAGAGGGGTAAGGTCTAAGTCATTCCCTGTTAGTTCATTTCAGCCGAGATGGCCCTCGTTCATCGGAGCATGATGCGTGCAATGAAAATACGAGGGTCCTCTTCTCTCCGCGGCCCTGTGTGCACACCACCCCCATAAAAGTTGCAACTGCCAGCTCAGGTGGAAAAATGTTGCAGAGTAAAAGATGTATTCAATAAATAGAGAGGGACAGCATGGGGCCTGGGGAAAGTGCGCATGAGACGGAGGTTTGGAGAGTGGAATAATGGAAGGGAAGGTAGATGGGGCATGAGTGTACATTAAACAGTGGTGCTTGACGCCTGTGAGAGGAAGCATGCCACTGGGAATATAACTCTTAACTAGCATTGTCTCCTTTCAATTTAACGGAGGAACCGGGCCTGTCATATCATTTCATTTTAAAAGAAGATATCACTGAATTTCAGCATTCAGATGGGTTTCTGAGATGCATCAGCTGGTGTAATGTGCAGCTGTTATTGTCCACACATGGGCTGGGGAATAATAAACAAACTATCAGGGAAATATGTCAGGAGCATGAATAATCACAAAGCGATATAAGATCTAAATTGTCAGAGACTATTATATAAACTAACTAACAAGGGTTGTGTTACGTCTTAGGTACCAAGACGATGCAAACTTTCTGAAAACATGAAATGTGGCGCTCCCTTTTTCTACTTTATCAACTGTATCCCGCGTCCGGGCACCGATACACAATGTATTCAAAGTACAGTTAACTCATTATCGACCATTGAAGGGACGCACACTATTTCTATACCTCGATAACGCTCAATTATGGACAATAAATCCATGTAGACATCGGCACAAGGAAAGCTAGTTAACGCTAACTGTTAGCAGCCGGTAAAACAGAGGTTTGATAAAGTTGAATTAAGATGCATTCAAGCTCTAATCAGTAAAAAGGATGATTGGCGACATGTGGAAATAGAGTTTAGGTAAATGTTTGCAATGCAATATAATATATATGAGAGAGTCAATTGTGACTTCCTTGAAAAAGCAGAATGCAAAGGTGCCTACATGTGATTTATTGTATGTTTAGCTTATTGTCTTGGTATCTACTAGGTCAAGTGAAAAGACTAACATTGTGTAATGGGTACTTATTGTGCCCATTACACAATGTTAGAAAGTATAACAGAAGTATGATAAAGGTGAAAGTGGTGGAAAAAAGCCAAGACCCCATTTACACGCATACGAAACGCAAACGAACCGAATACTATATAAAAAAAGTCTTCCGTTCACACGAGACCGCTCGGGAGCGCTGGAGACGCTGTAGTACATATGCCGGGCCTGTAAGTGGCGCTGTACTTTCACCACAAAAGCAGCGAAGAAGACCCCCGAGCGTGGTTGCCATGGTTGCCCTTCTGTGTATGCCCCGTGGGGCGTTTAGTTCATGTAGTTCTCCATGTCCACTTGTTGCTGATGGTTGTGGTAGAGGAGCTGTATATGTTGCACTAACATCTGTAGCATGCTCAGTAGCTACTGAGCATGCTACAGCAGTGAGCAGCAGAGGTGTGGAGAGGCGGGGCTATGGCTTCATCGTTATCAGGAAATGATCGTATAGGGCGTACACACGGAGCCGTTTGGCCCCCAGAGCGTTCCGTTTGCAGATCTATCCACCTTGGGACCCGTTATCGTTTGCGGGGTCCGTTTCCACGTTTCCGTTACGGCCTCGTGTGAACGGGCTATACGAAAGAGAAAAGTAGCGGATACAACCGTTTGCTTTCTCCTGTAAACAGCACATGAGAGTAACGAAAGATTGCAAGTGAAAACACGGGTAAAAGTAACGGAGACAAGGTTGAAATGTCCAGCTTCTGCAACTTCTAGCATTATGAATTGTAATCCACGTTAATCTAAGCAAGGCAAGTTTATTTGCATAGCACCGTTCAACAGAGCAATTCAAATCACTTTAAAATAAACTGGAAACAAGACGGGTGGTGTCATCTTAACTACACAAGTATATAGTATGTGATTTTCCCATAAGAAATGGGGCCTTCATGTCTCACAATGAAGATGATTACAGATGAAATTTGGGCATGAAAGATTTGCTGTAATGCCAATCCATCACGCTGATACGTAGCTGTCAGGAAGAGAAGAGAAAGTGCTATTGTAGTCTTCCTGCCACTGGGTCTCCTACCAGAGAAAGACCTCATATAAAGGACAAATGAGTCAGTCGCTATGTGGCGATGACAGCGTGAATACTGAAGAAAATGACAATCATTTGAATCTTTTGTCCAAGTTTCAGCAGTATATAAAGAGAGATTCAAGCAGTGTCATAATTTCCAGTGTCTGATTGACTAGAATAGCATGAAGAGCAGTTTTTAGAAATGGATGATTGCGTCCGAACTATTATCCTGAGACACATTTCCTCCAACCCTTTCTAAACTTGAATAACATAAACAGCTGGCCTTCTGCTTTGCTTTAAAAAGCAGACCAGTCAACATGCTGCAGAGCTGAGGACCCACAATGTCCTGGTGGCATGTCTTTGTGTCACCAAATCACATTCATTACACCTCCTTCTGTCTATTTCAGACAAGGCATCACTTTGGAGATGTGAGGTATCACGGTGCAGAAAATGTCACATTTCCCCGTCAACGGTGCCAGTGTTTGTCTTTCCGAGGCCGAGATAAAAGGAGTGGCCTCGGCATGCATCTCTGCCATCTCTCCATTCCCCACGGAGATATTTGAGTGCGAGATGAGTCTCTCCTCCATGCTGTGTACACCGAGAGAAAAGAGAATTGGTGCCGGTGCATACACACTTCGGAAGAATAGCAAGTTTTCCCCCACCAATGGAAACAGAGCAAAAGTATTCAATTTGCAGCATCTGCTCCGCTTCAATAATTCATTTTATTTGAATGTTTTATAAGTAAACTGTGTTATCTGTGGAAGAATGGATGTGGTATTGCAGAGGGAGATGTTGTTACTCGGCTTTCACAAACAATGATGTTGACGTATTTGTCCACACAGTTACCCCATTAGGGCGTGACCTTTAACCCACTGTTATATTTGACAGAAATATTCCAAATGTTATTCCTGAACTTGTTAGCACCGGATGATTTAGCTTTAGCTGCTCTGTACAGATGAAAACGGACTGATTTTGGCGTTGAGGAAATGGAATTATGACGATTCCTATGCACATTACAGTTGTTGTCATTACCGCCTGAAGACAATAGCCTAATAGGATCAAAAATGAGGCACCGTGCAGCCCAGCTTTATTAACATCCCTTTATCTCTGATATCATCAAAAGGCTATCATCAACTAAAAGTTAACAGCACAAACCCTGAGCTCCTCTATCTCCTGAATGCGACGCACCATCATTTGCCGTGTTTTTTCTGGCCCCGTGACTGATTATCATTACCTTTTCTTGCAAATACCATGCTCATTACGTTAGTGTACAGCCAAAACATTAGTAGAGGGAGCCTATCTCTCTCCCATGAAGGGGAGAGGGGAGGAGAAGAGCTATGGAGGCAGATTTTCCCCTAGCCTCAGCAGCCAGCCCTGGCGCGCTTGGCTATTAACCACAATGAACATGGGCTTTGTTATTAACATCTGTTCATCAGGGATCGGGCCCAGGCCTAATCACCCCTCACACCTTCTGTTTCTGCAAAAGAAGAGAGGCAATCAAGGGCATCATTTGGCAGCTGGCTGGAACTACTAATGCTTTTCTCCTGCTCTACTCCTGCCCCCCCCTCTCCCTTCATCGCCTTTCCTCTCTTCACTGCCATCATTTTTTCCTCTATTTTCTCCCCTTATCCTCAAAAAATGTCTCTCCCACCCTCTTCTGGGATTATGTTATTTGAGAACACACATACAGACAGGCTTGCAAAGAACAACATGGACATGGAACACACACACACACACACAACACACACACACACACACACACACACACACACACACACACACACACACACACACACACACACACACACACACACACACACACACACACACACACGCACACACACAGAAGCGGAGAGTGAACCTTTGATAGCTGCAAGATGGTAGATTTACTGATGGCCGTAACAGTCCGGCGCCATGGGTGGTTCACATGATCTCAACCTCATCTCAGTGTCTCTCGCCCGATCCTCCCACTGTATCGCCAGCAGATGTTCGCGGGTTCATATCAGCCCCCAAACAATGTTCAGACAGGGTGTGAGGGAGAAAAGACACACACAGGAAGAGATAGAGAGAAAGATGTGAGATCCAACACTGGCGAGAAAGCCGGGAGATAATAGCGAGATCGACAGATTACCAGTGGGAGATGCTATATGTCAATAAAAGAAAAAAATCATGCTGCAGATTCATTCCCTGAGCTAAGAGTATATAGGTTTTTCTGAACGTAAAATATGTGATACAACAAGAGCAGTAAACTATTGAGTTACTACTTTTTCTTTTTTAGATTGCAATTTCTGTCCTGATTCTTATACTTTTGGACGGCTCTGGCTACTGTGCGTGTTTGTCTGTGTCAGTGCCGCTGCGACCATATGATATGTATTTTTCTGCTGCATCTTATGCCAGAGATTGCAGCATTTGTTGTCGTCGGATTAATCCCTTTGTCAGCTCCGGCCCTCTTGAACACATTGTGTCTCCTTCTGTTACCCACAGGAAGGAAGGACTGGGGCATCTGTGTTTGGGTAGGCTATGTCTAAATCAGCACTCCTTGTCCTATCACAGTAAGGCAACACACACACACACACACACACACACACACACACACACACACACACACACACACACACACACACACACACACACACACACACACACACACACACACACACACACACACACACACACTCTCTGAATGTCTGTTTCTAACTGAGAACAACATGTCCTCTAGAGGGGCTTCACTACACAAAGCCCTTTCATGTGTGGATGTGGGTCTGTGATGGCTGTCACATTCTCCAGGGCTGTCAGCTGGAGATGATGTTTACCAGGACGCTGCTGTCAATCACAAAAGTTGCTTTTACTGATAATGCTTAACACTATTTATTTGCTGCTAAAGGGTCGGAGGTCCAACTTAATCACAAAAAACTGTATTTGGGCACAAAACTGTGCATGGCTAGTTCCTGCAATTGTTGAATCCAATTTGATCAAATCATATTTTCATATATTTCCAGCCAAGTCAACATAAATGGAGAATGACATGAGTCTTGTAACACAAACATTATACATTGACATTGACATCCAGAGCCATTCAGCTTTAGCCTAATTTATTTAGAACTTTTTGAACATTAAACAAGTCACAGTCGAGACACACAATACAGATATGAACCTGAAATTAGCATAATACGGCCCCTTTAAAGTGAACCCAAAAAAGAGTGACACAGGTTTTTCGACCAACAAAACCAGGTTCCTATATACTGCGACATGTACAGCTAATGTAGCTAGGAGCTGCTAGCCTCAAGCTGAACATACAGTCTGCTGAGATCACTTATTTTCCAACTCCACACTTCAACATATTTAAGTGTAGTTTTCTGCCACAAACCGCAGTGACATTTCACACAGCAACCTCTGGAGCCACAAAAGCTTCGTACAACTTATTTTTTTCACATCACCAGTACTTTTAGTGAATAATTTGATGTGTAAACTTCACAAGTTTTACATTAGAATAACTGATGCACAAACAAATTGGTAACTGTTTTAAGTTATGCATATTTGTATGAATAAAAAACAGAATTTTGGGGGAAGTATATCATGCCGTAAGTGATGAAATGAAATAAAGTAATGTTTAATTTGATTCCTTCCCTCATATTGAGATGAAATGCTTCATTCTGTTCATGCTCATTCAATATATCTCACAGACCTCATTGTCTTCAGATATCTGCAGTTAGATCTGAAACACGCTTCCTTACAACATTTAACATACACACAAACACGATACCATCTCCAACACCCCCCACCATGTGAACCAATGCTAAGTGTGAACAGGATTTGTCAAATTAGCCTGCTTGCAGCATCACTTTTAATGAGGTATCAGGTCCTCAAGGTCATTTCCGTTTCTCCAGCTTGTGTGTACGTCTTTGTGTGAGAGTGTGTTTTCTCTTCCCGTCTGTTTGTTTGTGTTCTTTTTCTTAATTGAAAAATGTTGACTCAGGTTGTCTCCATCTGTTAAGTGAGGAGCAGCATGACCGCAAATAATTATGACCTTTGCAGTCTGTCTTTTCCCAGAATGCCGTTCTGTCACGAAGAACAGTGCTCGTGATGGAAAAAGAGAAGTGTTATAGTACTTTCTTTATGAATACAAATATATTACCTGAGGATACTGTGCGGTCATTTAGAGAATTGACTCTGAATGTGTGAACACTCGTCTCTTTGTCTTCCATAGTCATGTTTGTCTGTAATTCATATTTGTTTCCTCCCTTCACTCTCTTTTCCCATTTGTAGCCACAGGGGTCAAAGACAACGCACTCGCTTCACGTTAGTCAACAATAGCTTTTTGGTCATGGCTCACAACGTCCACACTTACCTCCACAGACAAGGGTCGTCAATTTTATTGTTTAAGAGTCATTCTGCCTAACATTTATTGACTCCATTTCCTTTCATTTCTTGACCTAACTACCCGTTCAGTTCTCGTCTCCTATTCACTCGATGGCTTCAGTGCATATGTATTCACCAAGCAAGACCTCTCTCATTTCCAGCGCTCGTCTCATTCTTCACGGACAGTTCTATTTCTGTAATGGTGCACGGTCAACCATTATTTCTCCAGCACACATGTCTGTCTCCGGCACATGCCCATTCACAGATGGAGCTTTTCACCTTGGTGTCACCTAGAAGTGCCTTGTCCTCAAACCTCAAACTAACGCTAACAGAGCTAGCACAGATAGCCGAGCTAAACCTCCACCCATATAAACACTGTGACTCAATGGGAGGAAGCATGCCCACAGTGGCAATGATAACAGTGGGACTGGTCTAGGCCCATATAGCCAGGGGAGTGCTACTGTCCCTCCTCTGTCAAAGTAAAAGCAGTGAGGTGCTAAACACCTTCCATCCCAGCAGTGGCGGGGGGGCTCCCAATGCCATTAGAAAAAAGTGTGGCGAAACACTTGGAGTGTCAATTCCTCAGGCTGGTTATACTGCAAGACTGTGAGTGTCCAGGGAGGCCATCGTCATGCCAGTAGGACAGAGAGACAGGGGGCTCTGGGAATTATATATAGAGGATCATGCAGAGATGTGGGGGGGGAGGTGTACTGAGCTGCTGTATATGTGGTCTGACCCCAGGATTTAACTACCTACCGGCAGGCGGGTGTAGTGAGGAGCCCACCTACACAAACAGTGGCTGGTGCTAATGACTGTGCATGCATTAACACACACAGACACGCCTGCATGCAATGACAGAGCTACACACAGCAGACACACACACATGCAGGGGCTCACGTGATAACAGAGAAAAGTAGACCGGGCCTTGATGGGTTAAATGGCCTTGTCCCCCCTGTGTTGAGGGGGAATGTGCTCCTGTGCTGTGAGCGATGGCTTCCTCTCTCTGGGGCTCCAGCATGGGGCCAGACTGGTGGCTGTTAGCTGGAGATGGATGACTTCTCATCCTGCCTCTTCCGACAAGTAGAGAGCACGGGCAGAAAACAACACAGAGAGCCTGAGCATGCAGCCAGGGGTAACACACAGTCACACAGTGGACGGTGCTAAAGGAAAACAAAAAAACATCAAGAGATGAATCAGCTTTAAGATGGAGATTCTGCATTAACTAAAGTGTTAATTCCTTTGGTTTGATCACATAGGGTGTATAACAGCAATGCAATGCATACGATGCGGGGGGTTACAAGTCTATATATAGTCATATATTAATATACTGTGAGCAAGGAGGTAAATAGTACCATTTGCAGACGATATTGTTGTTTCTTTTTCTAAATCAAACCTGAGAAAACATTTTAGTAATGCCAAAATTACAATTCCTATAGTGGGGTAATGGAAGGGCCAAGAATAATGGGGATTATGTTAAAACAATTAACACAATTATTTATTCAATATTTATTATATATAATTACATAAACCTGCAAAAAACATTTTTTTATTGGGACATGTTTAATGTATTATGTTGACTGCAGACATTGATTACAACTGAAATGAATCCAAAATCATGGTGCAAGTCTCCAAAAGAAGTAACAACATTGTGCTCGGTCCATGTGTGAGACCACATGAGTTACTGCGACTTCATCTTCCCTACATGGTCCAAGAATGGAGGTCACCCTCAAAGCCCAGTACAAAGAGCGGGCTGATCCTGCGGTGTTGACTTTAACATAACGTCCCACCTCCCCTGCGCAGTGTTCAGAGACGCCTGAACAATGTATCTAAAGTGAAGTTCTCCCAGCAGGTGGAGGTTCAAACGGGTCCCAGACCAGAGGCACCTCGGGAGGGATCGGATGGCTGCTGCCTGAAGGCCTGGCCATAGTTTGACCCGCACTAAAAAACAGGCCTGTTCCGCACCATTGCTGCTCTCCCCCTGCTGAAACAACACCAAGGGAAAGTGTGCGTCAATACATGCATGGGCTCGGGTGTAAACGATGTGTGTGTGCGGCTGTGAGTGGTGTAAGAAGGGCATGTTAAGGTGTACGTGCACCTGAAAACACTGACCCAAAGTTGGGTAAACACACAAATGACCACCTTGTGGGCTTCCTGCTTTGAACTGCTGTGACGTGCAGCTGAATGAGTCAGTGAACAAACACATGACCCGTGAGTGTGAAGCATTCTTCATGTGAGGTCAAATGTGTAGATCTACATGAAAGCACGGTGTTAACGTTGTGGAGCATTAGTAAAGTTTCATATGAGAAGTTATCCAAACTTCCATGAGAACTTCAGTTTAGCTCAGGAGGCAGATCGTTTCTCCATATGCCTTTACTCTAAAGATTGCATTGAGTCCTAACACAAGGTATCTATAAAGCGCTGCGAATAGGTCAGACATGTGATAGGGCAGGGACTAGTGAACATCTTAACGGGTTGATGGCCACCAGCTGCTAGGCCCCGCCCTTTGGTCATTGACTGATGGGCCAAACTTGACCTTCTCTCTGAGCAGCGAGGGGTACGGGGCCGGGGGATTGAAAACATCCTCTTGGAGTGATGGCTGTTTCAGCGGCTGGAGACATGAGAAACATGGCCTGCCAGTCACACACTCTCTGCTCTATCAGAAAGAGCCAGCAGTGGCATGCCAGACATGTCACCCATGCGCCAGGCAGACTTCTCAGGCCAAGCTGAGCCAGCAGGACGCCACGCTCCACTAACGTTACCTGATAGAGTTAACAGAGGGGGAGAGGCAATGAGAGGTTTTAAAGACTGACTATTGCAATACTACGTTATGTTCTGCAGCTGAGCCGGCTGCAGAAACTCTAAGTGGTATAATGTGGGTTCTGCTTCTTGGATTGTATCCAAGATTCAGCAAGACATCTGCTCTATTGATAGGAATGCCATAGCCTGGCGACTGACAAATAGAGACAAATATGCACACTGTATGTCTCTGTGCATGCATGTGCAGAGAGACAGGATATTATTTGCACATTATGCTTTATTACTATATGAGAGAGGACTTTCTGTGCATGCTAAATCATTTTTCAGGCCTGTGATTAAGCAGCAAGAAGTGTTTTTTATTTGACACAGCCAAAATGTATTTGAATGTGCAAGGACATCATTGGCCGTGGCTGGAATTGCTTTGCTTAGGGGTAAAATGCAAATTAAACAACGCAATTGAGCTAAAGATATTGCTCCCAATGCATGGACTTCTATAGGGGCTCATTGTATACAATATTCTATGATTTTAGGAAACCCTTGGAAAAAGAAAAGGGGGCAGAGTGAAAGCGGGAGACAACAGTGAAAGTGCCTTTGATTGTAATTGACAAAAAGCCAATTTTGGGGGCTATGGGGGTGGGTTATATGTGGGTCGGATGTTTGATTTTCCGTTGATTTGCAGAGTCCCGCAATTTAAAATCAGCAACTCTTAAATGCTTTCAGACGTGATTTTTCTCTTTTGGGGATTCATTAGTCTGAGACAGAACAAACATAAATAAAAATACACTTTTCTCTGGAACTTCAGATGTAGTCATAACCATGTATTGCTCGTTTGAAGGATGGACCATGTGTGGGAAAGTGAGTGATCTGACGCTGATTACAGGGACTCTAATTCTAGCCACCTCAGAAAAAAAATCATTGGCTTTTCCATGTTTTCAGGCGATAACGAGGAGCTCAGTGGGTCAGACTGCGGCTGCGGTCGGTGGTGACCTAGCAGGAAAAGTGACATGTGAAAGTGTCAAAGGGAGATTTCTCTCAGTGGAGAAGCAGGTATGACAGCGCAGTGAAAGCAGCTATCAGTGGATTGGGTTGAGTTACCCACATATACTGTTAAAGGGGACATCTCATGATAGTCATGCTTGAGAAACGGCATGAGAAAATGATGTGCGCCCAGGTGGTCAAATGCTCTTTTTGTCTCTCAGCAGACAACCAGTGCTGCTTTTATTGCTGTCCATCACTTTAAAGGAGGACCCATGGCGGGTGTTTACGGTTCCTCGCTTCCCCTCCGTCCTGCATGCCTCCAAAACGAGCAGGGGCTTTTGTTGTAAGAGGGGAAAACTTGTAAGGGCTTATGGTATATGGCGTGAATATATGGCGTGCGAGTAATAAACCATACATCTATTCACGTCGAGCTGCTTGGAGTCCAGACGACTCCACATGCCTCTCATGAAGACCCCATATGGGCACCCAATTTCATTTATACAATGACAAAAAAGAACACTCAATTTATTTGATGCCATATTATACGTATGCAATGGTGGTCCTATTGGGAACATATTGTTGCCAGTCATTAGGCCCAGATTAATACTTACATAGATATACATAAAGCCCAACATAATGATATTGAGTTGGCATCCATAAATTGTGGAGACATAGTGTCGGCAGATAGAAGGCATATGGCCATGGTAGGACACTGCTCCTTGTAATTGAGCAGCAGAGCAAGCAGTCCATAAAGATGCCAAGACATAGTTAAATATTTATGTAGATGAATGGAGTAATAAATAAATGGTTAAATGAATAATGGCTCGACTAACGTGATCGCAATAGATAAGTCATGTTTTATTCAGGATGTCTAACCCGTCGCAGAGGAAAGAAGACGTTATTTTAATGAGTCGTTTGTTTAAATTGTCTCTAAGTTAAAGCAAAGACATGGTATTTTGACAGAAGTGCATTATCAATTATTAGTTTTTTATAATAGCGTGCTCTTATTAAAGTTGTACAAAGTTTCAGGCCTTTGGTTTAAATCACATATCTATATAATAAAAAAAAGAAATCTGGTTAAGTTGTAAAGCCTGAGTTAATCAGGACGGCTTCATATTGTAATATTCCTCTATCTAACAAAACCATTTCCTCCCTTTATAGCTGGATGAAAGTCGCCCTGTGCTTTTCTTCTGTGGGGATATTGTGTGTCTCTGGACTCCCTGCTGAGCTTGACCAGATTGCTGTTCAGGCGCGCCCTCTACAGGCTGGAAGTGGAACTGAGCGCCCACGGGCAAGAGGACATAATGCAGAAATGACTATGAAAAGATACAAGGAGGTTTTTTTAACGAGAAAACATTTTGTTATTAAGTTTTCTAACAAAGTCCAAAATGTGCTCTGTGTTGTTCCTGCGTCATGCTCCGAGACCCTGAGATAGTACAACTGTCAGCAGCACACACACTTCCCACTGTGAAGTCAGCACCACAGCAGACATGAAGCTGTCCACAGCATGCCATCAGGACTCACTCTTTGTCCTTCAGACTCTTCCCTCTGCTACCCACGGATGGAAAAAAATATGCTATTGTACCATAATACAGTCACAAATACTGCGTCTCCTAACAAGAGATCCACGTGAACCCAGAGTCACCGTGAAGGGACACATGTGTGTGATTATTCTGGAGACTGTGTAGAAAATATTCAATGTCTTCTATAATGAATAATAATTTAATGATGGTGTTGATCTCCCTGGGGCCCACTTCAAGAACTTTACTTTATACAGTCATTTGACAATATTTGCAAAAAGGCAGTGTAATCCTTTTTCATTAGGTTTAAGAAAGAAGAAAACCTCAGCATGATTTCATGATTTGCCTGCAGAAACGGCATGACATTTTGGTGGAGGAACTCAATTTCAGGGGGTTGTTGTTTGTCCTTGTTTGTCTGTGTGTTGCCGAGTGTGTGTATGGCCGAGTGTGTGTATCCTTTGAAGGCGATGTCTTCCCCTGTGTGTCTTTATTGTGGGGCAGCTGAGGCCTGTAGCTCCGTCCAGCACCCAGACACCAGCTGCACCACTGCCGGCTTTTGATGTCCGAGGCTGCCCAGCCCCTGACCGGAGACACCGAGCATCCACCAACCATCTTCAGTAAGACATGTAAAATAAGCCAGAAACAACTCACTCCTATTCCTATGCTTTTATTATCTAACGGGAGAGGAGAATTTGTTTGATATCTGTGGACAAAAAACAAGCTGTTCGGGTCCGGGCACTCTGGGGTGTCTGACTGATTGACTGCATGGGCAAAGTTCCCAGGGTCTTTCTTTGTGTCCGACTGCTTTTCAAACAGCCTCGGGCTTGAGAGAGTTTTGCCTCGGGCAGAAAAATGATAAATTAGAATTACATTTTACCAAATCAGAGTGTCTAGGTTTTGGACTAGAAAGGTGCAAGAATGAAACGGAGGAAGCCTTTTATCGTAAGGAATCAAAGCACAATGGTGTTGACGGCAGTGTGTTGGTCCTTTGGAAGAGTAATCATATGAATATGCAAAATAAAAAATAGACAGGGCTTCCCGCTGCTGTGTTGATGCAATTGATAGGACACTTTTGAATGTGATTTGGTTTGTAGTTCAAATTTTTGCACATTAGCATCGAGACACAACCTGAGTCTCTTGATCATGTGCAGTTTGTCTACTCAGTGAACAATAACATTGGTGTATATGTACTTTTCTAATTGATTTGAAGCTTAATTCAATACAGAATCAAGCACTAAATGCACTGGGATGTACAGTAAACACTTGAAATGCCATTGGTTGTAACTGCACCACATTTTCCAAGAGTCTCAAACTTGTGCGTACCTTGTTTCAACTTCCTCTCCTGTCCTTCAAGACAAGGTGAGTGCAGAGCTGTCCAGCCGGTGATGAGTGGAGCAGAGGGGCACACATCAAAGATATGGCCTCCTAAGAGTACCAGGAAGGAACAAAGAAAGGTGAAGCAGTATGTATTGATCCTATTATCCTTTCATAATGGACATTGTTTGTATGAAAATGCCTCAGAAATGCACCAGGTGTAACGACGTTTCCCTCACAGACAGATGATACATCCACGCGGATAGTGGCTCGCCTCACGACCGTTGTTAGCCTTAAAGCCCTTGCGCAAGCATCTCACAACAGCCTAATGGTCTTTATCATAAATATCAGTACTGCAAAGGTTATAGTTAGATAGATATGTCCCTGTGCCCCATTTCGTTGCAGAGCAGACACTGTTGACCGATGCTGCTTTCAAATAGCTGGAAGCACATTGATAGAGGAGGCTTAGAGCTAAATAACAAGTAGGTTACTCTCAGGGTAATCTTAATGCAGGTGAAATATCTACTCTTGTGTAAAGGTTATCTCAATATAACTTCTACGTTGTTCTCTCAAATCTCAGCAACCTCCTCCGTTAAGCTAACGGAAGACATTGCCATTTCACAACAGCATGACTTAGAGTTGAACTTAGAGAACAGTCTGCATCAACACACACTGCTGCAGACACACTGGAAACACTATTAGAGTGTTGACTAATAGTTGACTTGACTGAATTATAATCACATGATAATATCTATTGACCGTCATCGATTTGCTATTAGAGGACTAGTTTAACGTTGATTTATAGCAGCAGAGCTGTCGAGTCCGAGGCCATAAAGGGATCATTGACAAGCAGCAATAGCCCCTCCTAACATGCCCCTAAGGCCCCCTTCAGCACCGGATCAATACCTGACCTCTGCAGCCATTATTTACTGGGAGTAGCATTGCAGCTTTTCCAGAAAATGACGTACAGTATCTGTCAGAGCGCAAAAGGGAAGCATTGTTCTTAACCTTGAGCTAATAGGCTTAAATAAACTGGAAGGAGAAATAAAGGCAGGAGTAAAACTGTAATGTCTTTACTGTCTGGTGGAATAGTGGTTAGGTAAATGTAATTGCAATGTCCTACATTCTGAAACTATCCCTCCATCTGCACAACAACCTATATAACACACTGCAGGAAAGGGAAAAGTACAATGATAGTAATAATAGCAAACGGTACAGAATCAGTGAGTAACGTTCCAGACCTGTTTGCAGTAGTTTACCCAGCCTCAGTATCTCAGTAGGTCGAGTGCACTTGGTTACAGGAGCTGCAGTGGCTGCCCATTAGGGAGGACCAGGGGGGACAGAGTATCTCTCACCGAGTGACCTTTATTATGGAAGGAGCCTGCGGGTCATTGCTTGTGACACGAATGTATTAGGCTGATTAGGCTGCGGCTGACCGAGGTCTGCAGGTGTCCAGCAGCGTGACACCAGACTCGCTCTCTGTCCGAATTAAGAGTAAATGACAGAGGCGTGCATGTGACCTTTTTATTTGGAGGGGAAGGGACTTTACTCGCCGTCCAGTGTGAGGAAATTCTTTGGGTGGAGCACTGTTTGTTTTATATTTAACCCTCCTGTTGTGTTCGTTTCTGCCCCCTTACTTTGGTGTTCCTAGTCCAAATCTGACCGGTCTGTGCTCGTACATTAACACAAAAACATTATTGATCAACGAATTGTATTTAACCCACAGTTAAGCTGTAAATAAGTACTGGCTGACATGAATAACTGCAGTGAATATACAAAGAATAGACACTGAAAATGTTTTCTAAAATGAAATGATCATAGGGTTCCCCATTCATTTCCTATGGAGGTCATTTTCGACCGGGAAGATCATACAGGTGTTACAAAGTTGACTAAACCAAATGGTGTTTTTGATGTCCTACTGTGGAGTATATCATAAGGTCTTGAAGCAATCAGATGTTAAACACAATATTTAGGATTGAAGAAAGTAGTAAATTGGTCAGATTTGACCCGAACACGACAGGAGAATCGTTTGTGTGTGATAATGGCGCTTAGATTGAACTTGATGTTGATTTGGAAGAGGATTTTCCGTGTAATGCAAGCTTCAAACTTTCCTAAAAGTCGTGCACGCACATGTCTGCATGCGGTGTGTGTCTGTCGGTCAAAGGAATCCGCTCGGACAAGTGATGTGGGTGAGTAATCCATTAGAAGGATACAGAATCCCTTCCTCAGCAGTGCACAGTTTGACTGCACTCAGCAAGACCTTGACGGGCCCCAGAGCCAGGGGCCTGTCAGCCAGGAGGCAGAGTGATGGAGAGCCCCCACCATGGTGCACTGGACCCTGGCTCTCACCCACACACTGGGGCCACTGCAACACAATCCAGATGTAGTGTGCAGGTACACTCACATGTTCCTCTCACTAAGGGTATGGGCCAACAAAGGGTCCACGCAGATTAAGATATTTCCTGCCAGTCTCCTGTCTATTTGTCTCCAGGGCTCAGATATTTCCATTATAGAAGGAAAACTCTCTCACATCCTTAAACCTTGTCAGCCAATGACATGCAGTCCCAGAGGACACTGGGCTTTAACTCTGAGGGACATTAATGAAAAGGCAACACGCTCCCTGAAGACTCTGGCCGAGGATCTGAGTAGGGAATGAGAGAAAGCTGCATCCTCACAGGACTGACATGTCTTTATCTGTATTATCTTCCTATGTATGTGAATTTACTACCAGCGTTATCCTGCACACGTATCAGTAATATGTATTTATGTATAGATATCCTTATTGTGCAAAGTGTCATTATGGTGATGCCAATAAAGCTTTTTGAAATAGAGAAGGCCTGTTTCTGACACAGGAAGTTGGAAACAACATATTTTGAATACACATTACTGCTGATCTGACAACAATGAAAATAACTAGTATTTTTGCAGCCAGATTGACAGAAAGCCAATGCACTTCCTGTAGCGATATTTGTAGTTAGCAAAAAAGAATACGATCACAAATGATTAAACACGTCTGACCCAGCACGACGTGTGTGTTTTCCAGCCCCTGTGCACATAGCTGCAGTGTGTGTACACACTCGTGATATGTGATATACCTGCCTAATACAGTCAATGATTTCAAATTAGCAATAAGCCTGTCGACACGGTGAACACGATGCTGTTTCTTATTATAAATCTGATCTCACAGGACTTATTAAAGCAGAAGGTGAAGCTCCGACTTCACTAATTGGTGCAATTTTTTTTTTTAAATAAGTGTGTGTGATTCCTTCTTCAGCGATTGCAGTGCATAAAGACACTCTGGGTTGTTAGAAATTGAATCAATAATGTAGAGCACTGCTGTGTCTTTATTGCATATCTGGGGAGCTACCGATTCATAAAAAAGAAAAAAAACACTACATTATTGGATTTGCTTGCCGAGGGTTTATTGAAATAAAAAAAGCGTGTTTTGTAAATATGTCTGTTAATTTATATACCATAATGATTCATTAAAGATATTAACAAGTAATTATTACACATTACCAATCACAGCAGTGTCTGGAAACACTTTCTTGCATTCAAATCTAAAATAATTGAATAATTATCAAAGCCATACTGTAGATCCTGTGATTAGAAGAAATAATGACGACTTACAAAATACACCAACTTCAACATATCATATCTATGTGTGAATGTGTGTGTGTGTGTGTGTGTGTGTGTGTGTGTGTGTGTGTGTGTGTGTGTGTGTGTGTGTGTGTGTGTGTGTGTGTGTGTGTGTGTGTGTGTGTGAGAACCCTGCCAGCCTGAAAATCAGTTTGTGCTGTGAAATCCCTGTCAGTGCCCAGGGCTTAGGCGTTCTGATCTGCTTGGGAAAGCTGCTACTCTAATAAACGCCGTTCACCCGGAACGGTCACATTGTCTCACTGTAAAACTTCCATTTTTATTTTTCATTCGTCTGCATGCAGCCGGCCCGCTCCCGGCCCGCTCCCCAATAAATCCAACAGCAACGGGATCAGCACATCAGCTGCATGGTCTCTGCAACAATCCCTGAGAGTTTTAAATAGGAAATGGCCGGATATGAAGGTTAATATTGAAAGAACGGCGACTATGTTGTCATATTCCTACAGATTTGGGATGTATTTACACCAGCTAGCAAAAAGACAAGATTTTGTGTGTGGTTTTAAAAGCAAATATTCTTGGATATCATGCAACAGACACACATGCAAACAAAACAATGTCTAATGTGGTTGTAAGGTTTTAAAGCTGTGGTACTTCTGTAGCCATGAACAATGCTTAATGAAAATATTTGGGGTTAGCTTCTAGAGCAAAAGGCACAAGATAGAAAGTGGAAATAGCTCCAATTAATATTTTATTATGCTTTGTAGTTGTTAGGGTTAGGGTTAACCTAACCACATATTGTCCTCACTTTTGATGCTGCAAAGCCAACAGTTTTCTTATAATTCTATAAGTCTCAAAATGTCATTCGAGTCTGATCGCAAAATATTTCCCAAATATTGGACTGTTCCTTTAAACCCCTCGGGCTCCAAACCCACATATTTTGAAGATTTCACCGTGAGATATTTGTACAGCTGCATACTGACGTTTGCATAAGTTAACTAGCCGCCATCAAAATATCATTAACAATAATTGAAAGTCGCTGTGGATCCCTGCCCTCTAGGTGTTAGGGCCGTCAGAGTTAGTTATGTAAAGGAGGACATGATGACAGTGGATGATGAGTGTGTGTGTGTGTGTGTGTGTGTGTGTGTGTGTGTGTGTATGTGTGTGTGTGTGTGTGTGTGTGTGTGTGTGTGTGTGTGTGTGTGTGTGTGTGTGTGTGTGTGTGTGTGTGTGTGTGTGTGTGTGTGTGTGAGAGAGGCGAGCGTGGTCGGTAGCTTGGACAGTTCGCGACCCAGCGGGGACGTTGGCGCTCCGGCTGGGTAGGTAATGATATCAGATGCCACACTCCACAACAACAGGTTCCTTGGCACTGCCACCTTCTACCTCCACGCTGCGTCAATGACATCAACACCGAGCCACCGGTTAATTATAGATCAGCACTGTTCAGCCATGAGAGCATCACAAGGCTATGGGTGAGGGGGGGGGGGGGTGTACTGTAGACGCAGGCTGACAGGTTTGGTAAAAAACAGGACGGCACAAGTTGACTTTTTGTTTTCCCCACTGTGACCTTTTCTGTGTTCGTGTCACAATGTCCTGCAGCTAGACACTGACATCTCAGTATAACTATGTCCAACCATCTCTCTATGTAATGCTATGCTATGAAACTGTGACCTAACTAACAAGTGAGCTAAAGGGTTACCAGCATTCCTGCAAGTAATCACTGCTAATGAGAAAGAATAATGTGATACGCTGATTATGGCATTTTTCGTGGCTATAGGTTCGATAATATGCTCCAATGTTGCTTTCAATAGAAACACATCACATGGCAAAAGAAATACCACAATGCGAGGTGTTTTCGTCCTAGCCTGCTGTGTTATTTTCGCCATTAGAACATCCAGTTTCTTATACATGACACAAATCCTAAATAAATCAGCTATGCAATGCTACGCTCTGAAACTGATACCTACTTCCACAAACAAGAAGTGAGCTAAACAATTATCATTACTCTCGCCGGTAAACAGACCCAACCATTCGACTGCTTACAAACTAACACATATATAATATCCAAGTTATAGCGTCTGTTTTTGGTGGCTATAGGTGCAAAACTATGATCCTTACAATAGAAAAACATCACGTAGCAAAGAAAATACCACAATGCATTGTGTTTTTATCCAAGTCTGGTGGGTTATTTTCGCATATCATAAAACCCAGCCACAAAAATCCTAAAAAAACCATTCATCAGCACACACACACACACACACACACACACACACACACACACACACACACACACACACACACACACACACACACACACACACACACACACACACACACACACACACACACACACACACACACACACACACACACACACACCATGTATACATCACATTGAATTACATGCATTTCCTGGAGGCTTATCCTAACCTTAACCCTAACCAACACATGCCTAACCCTAACCCTTACCCTTAACCTTACCCTTACCCTTAACCTTAACCTTACCCTTAGCCTAACCCTAATCCTAAACCTAACCAAGTCTTCACCCTAAAATTAATGATTCCCCTCATGGGGACCTCCAATTTGTAAGGGAGGCGAGTCCCCACACGTGACTGTGTAGACAGATTTAGGTCCCCACAAGTATAGTAATGCTAGGCCACACACACACACACACACACACACACATACACACACACACACACACACACACACACACACACACACACACCCAAACACACACACACACACACACACACACACACACACGACTTAAATGCAGTGGAAATAAACATTCTCACCATTGCACCCACACAGAAAATGTGCCACGCGTTTACAAAAACTACAAATCTGAGAGATGTGTTTACATGTTCGTCTGCTAATAAAATCCTGCTCCCCCCCCCCCCCCCCCCCCCTTTTTCTCCATGAAGGACATGTGATTTTGGTGTTGTCTTATGCCTCATATGCTCAGATCCCTGTGAGTGATTCGGTGGAGGCGCTCAGCTCCGGGGTGGAGATTGGGAGCAGATTTAGGTGCAGCATTTGGATGACCATATGGAACGCTTTGTGGCGCCAAGAGACCATGCAGCTCTGAAACCTGATCACCATCTCCCTGGTGACAGCTGGAGCCTTTACACCATCAGAACATTTGTAGACTCCTAATTTGTCATAACCACCTCCTGTGGCAAAGAAATATGCTGCAGAAATTAGGTAAGCAAAAAGTTTGGAATTTCTGGGACGGAGCGAGATTTATTCGGGAGCGGGGCCAAGAGAGAGAGCGAAGAGACGGAGAGGAAGGGAAGTAACTGGGTGAAATAAATCAAGTACTGTACTTACATTTTGATGTATATGTACTTTACTTGAATATTGTCAAGTTATGCTACTTCATACTTCTACTCCATTACAATTTGGAGTCAAATATTGTACTTTTTACTCAATAAATTAGTTACTTTTGAAGGTTAATATTCACAATACAAAAATGAAATGGATAAAATAAGAAATACTTTGTTGAACCCAATTTGGGAAATGTTTGTGTTGCAGCAGCATAAGAAGACATTGTATAATACAAATTAAAAGATTAGAAATAAACAAGACAAAATGTACAGTAACAAATATAAAGCAAGTTATTGTATATACATAAGTATGTGAGGCATGGAATATTAAATATTAAATGAATACTAATGAAAATGCAATGTGGATGACAACGAGAGACCTGGCAGTATAACAAGTAACTTAAGTTATCTCACTCTTTACAAATTGTAAAATCTAAATAATAAACACATGTATGCATTGCTAATCATGATCTAGTGATATAATATATATATCATTCTAAAAATGGATAATCAGTACTTCTAGATCTGGTACGTAAGTACATTTTGATGCTTATACTTTCGTACGTCACATTGTGAATGCAGGATTTATACATGTAACGGAGTATTTCTACACTGTGGTATTATTACTTTTACTTAAGATCTGAATACTTCTTCCACCTCTGAGTACAAGCTGCTTACAATTCCCCTTTTCCTATCCGATGTGTTGAAATTATCGGTCTGTTTTCACTGCACAAGACAAGAGAAAAGGAGTATATAGTATAGTATGTTTGCAAATATACGTTGACCTTTGCCCTGTCTCTGGCCCTCTCAGAATCCTCTCTGAGCGTCCTCTGGAGGTACGAGAGTCATCATTTCACAAGTGTGTGTATGAGTGTGTTTCTGTGTCCGTGTGTGCAGGTCATGTTCATGTACCTCTGCACCCGGTGGTTGCCAGTCAAGCACAAGCTCTCTCCCCCGAAGTCCCCGAAGAGGCTGGTCGCTTGTCAGTAAATATATCCCATTAATATTTCATAGGACTATTTTTTTATTTGCGGCTTTCTCTCTGTGTACCTTGTTGTTTCCCTCCATTTGTCTGAATGGACCATGTACCTTATGCTCATCTACCAGAAAATCCCCCCGCCCTCCCCCCCCCCCCCCCCCCCCCCCCCCCCCTCCTCCATCTCCAGTGTGTAAAGTGTTTTCCGCCTGAAGGCACAATTCTCTTGTCATTGTTGTACACTCAGAGCCTTGTTGTGCTGTGATGTAATTGTTTTGCTCCGAGACCTTTCACCGTTTGCGTGCCGAAAACAAAGGATGGATTCATGATCTGTGCGACCGTCTAAACTCGCAGTAAGACGGCTTAAAGCATGACTGTTTGGTTTAACAAATTAATGACTTTCTAACAAAGGCGCACAGTAACAGAATAGTAGTTACTCCAATACAACGCGCAAATTAGCGGTCAAATTGGCGTTGTGGGCTGGCAGTAAATGCAAATTCTCTTGCAAGAGCTCTGGGAAAAGCTCGTAGTGGAGCATTTCCAAGTGAGGAATAAGTGTTTTTTGGTGGCAGGGAGGTAATGCTCTCTAATGCTGATGGTTAACTCTCTGCAGGCAGTCAAACAATTCTCAGGTGGGCCTTCCTGGAGCACTAGCTGAATTAAGTGGATACAGGTTTGAGATCTTTTAAGTGACCAGACAGAGCCGCTGGTCTAGCGTGACATTACTCTGTTGTTAAGTGTTCTTTAGTGGATTACAGCAGGCTTTGGCAGGTGTCTGACAAAGCAGAATGGGGCCATCAAAACCATGGTGGATGCAGGAGTGATAGGTTCTGTTTCTGTTAATTTGGTTCAAGCTGGGTCCTCGGGGAGAACAGCAGAGAGAGGAATGTCCAAGTGGGCATCGGGGATGGTTTTTAGAGATAATAGATGGGAAGCCAGGCGTTAGGAAGCATTAAATGGAGCTGTGTGGGTGAGGTCGGTCCACAGTGAGTGTAATAGAAACTCTTCCACATATAAAAGTCCATTACTGTACAAAAAACATGTATTTGTGAGAAAATGTATTTTTCACTTCCATCTATGAAAACAAAAAGGATGCATTGATCCAATAAGTGGATACAGTACAACTTAGTAATCACTGTCAACACGATATCCGAGTCCACACACTGAGGTATACTGTAATATCACGACTGACAGCCAGGCTCTGTAACTTCACCTAAGAAGTGCAGCGTTATTTGGATAAACGACCATATAGTGCAAGTTTGAGTTTACATTAAGATCTTATGTCCTTATAAATGTCTTAATATGTCACCTTAACTTAAATGACAAGCTTCTATGTAACTTACAAATCTGCCGATACCTTCACTAAAAGATGGTTTTGTTGCATCTCTACGAAATAGCAGTCAATGATCAACCTGTGCCACAAAGCAGAAAGCACTCTAAGTGAGGCACTGAGCTGTAATAGCTGTGATTTGTCACTTGTTGTTTTGTCCAGTGGTTTCTGAATAAACCTGTCCAACCTTTAACCATGTCCCCGACAAGAAAAATAGATATTGTTTCATGTTAGTGAACAGGCACACAAGTCAGGGTGAGAGCAGAGAGGAGAATAAAGGCAAAGAAAGGGACTGGCTTTACAAACGCTTCAGTGGCAGGCTAGCTGGGCTGTAACTTAGATATGTAGTTTGGAGAGAGAGGGAGAGAGGGCTATGGATTTTAATCCGTCAGTCGATAAAGGTCAGTGCTCGAAAGGGCTTTATTCCTCAGCTCCACATCAAAGTGTAAATCCGCTGATTGCAGGCCCTGAATGGGAAGACAACAAGGCTCCATTTGTGGGCTGTTTCTATGGCTCAGTGTGTGTAAGACCCCGCGTGCGCGGACCCATAATACAGGGGGTTTCTATCAGGGGCCCCTAGATCAATGGGCCGCATGACCTTTGCATTGTGCTGCCGGCTTGGCCCGTGATGTCATGCCATCTATCCGGTGCTCCACTTAAAGGGGCCAAAGAAAAGCGAGGCGCAGTCCCACACCTTCCTCCCACTGAGCCACAGAAAAGACAGCATGAAAGGCATCATCTGCAAATCCACCTGAAACCGGATTTATTCCCCTCAAAACACACCTTCACAGATAAGGGAGCGGTCTGAAAAGTGTGTATAAATGAGAAGCCCGCTGGTTAAATACTGTATGTTACGCCGACGGCTGAATGTTATTGCTGAGTCAGCGTTTGAATGCTGACGTTAACAAGTGATTCAGATGAGCGCTACCACTTCTGGAGTGTTGTTCTGCATTGATCTACGGCTATTGAAATGAAACACGGTGCGACAGAGACTCTGGGCCCAGAGACAAGAGAAGCCCTCTCATTGTTCCCGCTGAAAGGTCCTCTTTATGGAGAGGAGAGACGATGGCAGCTGGTAGGTTCTTCCCTCTATAGAAGATAGAGCACTTTCACAGAGTTGTGGAGTGCATTTGAATGGAAATCTAAAGAGGTAGGCGTGAACCATTTGTTTTGCTATGTTTGTGTTTGCTGTCAACATGTCTGTCTGTGTTGTGGGGCGGCCCCTTTTTACTGCACAAAGTGGCCAACTCCCCCTCCATCAGACCCACACGACCCCACCAACTCTGCATCTCCCCCCCCCAAACCCCAGACATAATCGAGGGGGAAGAGTTGCCCCAAAAGAGAGAGCCGGAGCCATCTTTGTCGTGGCGACAGATGTTGTAATTGCCAACTGATGGATCACTTGTCAAGGACGTCATTAGGATTTTGGTGGCCCGTTGGAGGAAGAGACGGGGTTAAAGGAAGGACTGGGAGAAGGTGGAGCGGGAAAGGAGACAAGGTCACATCTAACTGCCTTTTGACTGCAGCCACGGAGGTTAATAATGTGATTAGAGAGGAGGATGATGGGCAGAGTACACACTCGATACTCGTGTTTAAAAATACTCAAGTAGTGGGCTTTGAGATGTACTTGCTAACTGTTTTATAGAGTCAAGCTGGTAACTGGACCTCACTTTATATTCATAGAAAATGTATTTATTTCAAATGGTAATACTGTCACTGTCATACATGCACTGATCGTCTCTCTGTATGACATCAGATTGAAATAGGCGCAAAATGATCACGCCACCAAATGCAGATTAAAACTAAAACGTGTTTTGAAAATGTAAGAAGTACAGGTATTTCTACTTAAGTAACAAAGTATTTGTACTTCAATACTTTCCACCTGTGTATCTACTTAAGCCTCGTTGTGAAAACTGGGTGCTTAAACAACAAAGCTTTAAATAGTTTCTCCAATCTATTGGGCGTTGGTTCTGTGATTTTATGCCATCTCTATGTCTGCTTTCACTTCAGAGTGTCGTCTCAATGTGAAAGATAGTGGCCCCCCTCACAGAGGCCTCTATGGGGCCCGGCGCTTGAGAGAGGCTCTATTCTCTGGTGGTGCATTCAAGGTCATTTGAGCAAGTGTCCCCGCGTCCTACAAAGTGTCACTCTACACCAAAGTAAATTGTCAGTTTGTTTATACGTGCCATTTGATTGTGTAAAGCACCCTCCAATGCACACACACACACACATACACCCACGTACACACACACACATACACCCACGTACACACACACACACACACACACACACACACACCAAAAGCTCCCCAGAGGTCAATTAGTACAGACAAGGGGCTTTCCAAACAAAGGGTGCTAGTGGCCCAGAGCAGCCAAGGGAACCACATAATTAACAGTTATAAAGTACTTTACTCTGTTAATTTAATTAGTTAATCCTTTTATCAGCGGCTCTTTGTTGGAGGGACTCATTATAGGGCTCGTCTTCCAGTGTTAGGGCATCACGGCTGGTAATGGAGCTTCAGAAGTGATCTGATCCGCGACGGCTACAAAGACCCTGCGAGCGCTGAGAGATTTACCCGACACGAGTTTGTGGACCTCCAGAACAATGATATTAACGTGGGCTAAGGTGTGGGGACGGTTTGCCCAATCAGTGCTGGAGACGACTACCTTTGATAGCACAACCACTTACAAGAACACACAGGTCTCCGGATCAAATGCACGTGAACATCTGAAATCACAGGTTTCTGCTCTGTGATTGAAGTCAAACGATCTTCATGTGCTGCCAAGTCTCATCCCTTTGTCCCGTTTGGAACAAGCCTCATATCTGTCTTCACACTCTGGAAATTATTCAAATGAGCCGAACATTAATTTTACAGCACCACTTGAAGCGTTAACAATAATGTGCATGTAATCTTATGTGATGTAGCCGCGCTCGGTGTCACGTCTGTTCAGGTGCAGCACCTTTTGAACATCCAATCTTTAAAAAAAAAAAGTTGTAATAATTATCTGCGCGGCCCCCTGTCGGGCGGTGGATCCCGGGTTCAGAGAGCTTCTAAACAGACGCCCTCCGGCCCTCGTCTGCATGTATTTACACCAGCATTTAACGCAAGAAAAACACGCATTCAAGCTCAGATCACAGCCACAAATATGCACGTAAAAAAACGTCATCAACAGGCTCTGTGTGTGCCCGCCGTCACCCCCCCTTCCCATATTAAAGTGGTACACAAGGTCCTGCTGATTGCTACAAGCCTTACAGTCACAGCGTAACACCATTACAGATGAATGTGCTAGTTTGAAGGCAGATTTCAAAGCGACTGTGTGTAAATAATCTGCTACAACAACCTCAGATGTAAACTGCATCAGTGAGTGTTACTAGTTATTTCTAACACATAACTCAATTTCTATCAATAGGTCTAAGTCCATTGCAATCAAACAAATTCTCCTCATTTGACCAGATGGCTGATTGTTTTCCTGTAAAACATCACAACGTATCTCTGATTGCAATCACTGGCAGCCGTCATTAGGCACGAGGAATCCTGACGTGGTAGATGCACAAACACCTGTTAGTTACCGTTAATGCCGGACCGTCTTCACCGACATGTCAAGAGGAAGTCTGGAGGCAACGGCGCTCTAACGTGAGAGAATTAGCCGCGGGTTAATTAAACACACCTGCTGGAGAAACCCCCAGCGCCCTGCAGCCCTTTAACCCCCTCTAAAAGTAGGATCTTCTGGTTTCCTTCAACTATTGTCCCCTTTCTCCAGAAGGAAATAATACACACAATGACTCACCGTTGGTACAAGATAGAGCTCTGAATAGTTAATAAAGCACCTGAATGACATGTAGACCCTGAATGCATCATGCTCACTTTGTGGTGGCACCACTTAAACTACATATATAATAATAAATGGATATTAAATGCTTTCATTTTACAGCTTTTGAGACGTTGCTAGGTATTATTTGAGTCAGAATAGATGGACTTTTGAATCTAAAGAAATTCATACATTATGTACATACTAATGGGGGGTATACAGGTAAACGTAAAACAAACAAAAAATGATATTATCAAAGAAGAAATGAATTATAAAATAACAAAAACAAGGTAATAATTCTAATTAAAATGTTCTCAAATCCCTTCTTATTCCTACTATTTTTAAAAGTGGTGTCATTTTGCTTTAATTCTAGCTAAGTGTGCTAGATGTGGTTTCCTTATGAATGTGACATTTTCCCATAAATAAGGTTTATTGTACAAAAAAACATATCTGTATGAGTTTATGAGATGTAACACTGTTACTGAATAATCTAACATTATTATATTGTAGTATAATATATATATAATTAAAATTGCCTCTCTGAAAAGCCATCTCAACAATGGATAAATATTAAGGGGCCAAATATCTTGATTACAGATATTTATACTTTTCTTACTTAAACAGGGATATGCAGGAATCCTGAAGTCACATGTAAAACCTTTTAAGACCTTTTAAGACCCTTTCCATACATTTTAAGACCTCATCGCCACTTTGAGTTTTAACCGGTTGCCTTGGCGACACACTTTACCTCACATTGACTATATACAGTATTGATTGTCCTTCCTCCTTATCTTCCAACCATTTGGACGCAGACTTGCATTTCCCCATAACGATGTTGTTTAGCAACCGGCGTAAACGGACCTCCGCGCTATCAAGCAGTGAGCGTGCGATGTCCTGTTCAGATGACGTCAAACCCAACGGGATGCCATCAATAAACTACACAGAATCACACTACACACCTACGCCATGATTACATTCAGGCAGACTGTAGAATACAACCTCTTTGGACCATTTATATACTTATTGAAAACAAGCTACAAAATGTAAGACTTTGGAAAATGCCGTTTAATAATTTTTAATAGCCTTAATTTTCGCTAAATTGACTTTTTAAGACCCTGCGGACACCCTGTTATAGCACATTGCACATTCAGGACTATATCATGATGGACTATTGTAATACTATTTACTTAAAAAAGAGGACGTGAATAGCTTTTGAACCAATAGATCTTTATGTATATTAAATGTAATACCTGTGAAGTATTTGTATGTCCAAGACAATGCTCTCCAGACGATGCACCGCATGACTTCCGGCTATAGGAACAAGTTTACAAACTCCCCCAACCATGACAAAAAATGGCTCTCCTATAATTTCTGGCAGTCTTTGATGGGGATTTGTGCCCAAATGAAAATGCATGTGAAATGAGCAGCCCTCTGCGGCCCCCACAGTGTGCAAAGATGGCATACAGCAATAATCTTAAAAAATGTAATTAAACACAGATAAGATTAATACAATCAGGGAAAGATGATTGAAAGATGCTGTTGTTGTGTAGGAGGGTGGCGAGGCCCCCGGGCCCCTGGGCCCCAGAACGAGCAGGCTAGCTGTGGGGAAGGGGCCCTTCGCACTGGGATTAGCTCAGCCAGGTGGGGGAGCTCCGTGGTTGGAGCATTTAAATTAGCGGTGAGATGACAACCCCCATTAGGAGGGATTAAAGGCCTGCTGGCAGCCGGAGACGCACTGGCACGGGCATCCGTCACAAAACCCAAGGCGCCGACACAAGTCAGTCACTGACAGCCCCCCCCCCACAACCACATATGATGCTGTAATGCAATTTCACAAAATGTATATTAACTTTGGGGTTTAATCTACTTAAATCTGTGTTATTATGATGCAAACACACATTTAGGTTATTAAGCATTATTTGAGCACGCCCTGCTCCAACAGTATGTGTCTGGAGTTTGCTTTAGGCTTTAATGTCTCGTTTAGGAAGTAATTGTGACAATTATCCTAAAGTGGCATCTTAATAATGCTGTTAAACAGTTGTGTTTTGATTGGATGTTAACTTTGTCGTGTGCCTTATATTGACTTTAGGCGTTTTAATCAATCAGGAAGTGATCTGTTCTTATGTATTATCTGGGAAGGGAGGGTAGTACGGTTTGGTTTTGTGAATCACTTTGTGTTTCCTTTTTGTATGATAGTGAAATACAGTGTGATGGAAAATACTGACTTCTCATAACTTCCTCACCTCTGCCCTTTCATGGCTCCTTTTCCAAAGCGTGAGATAGAGCAGCCCAAACTCTGCCGCCTCTCCTAAAGTTAATTCAAAGGGACAGCGCCCAGGTTCAGGGGTGAGATTGCACAGAAGCCCGAGTACCGTGGAGGTCCCCGCAGAGAATCTGTCTGTCTGCGGGATTGTGCTAACGTCAAAAAGCTGCGCGAGGAATTACTGGCTTACTGCCGCCTGACAATGGTGCTTTCTGTTCCTGATGCTCTCCCATGTTCTGGAGGCAGAGCAAAACAAAGCCAAAACCAACAATCCGATTAAAACAACCTCCTTGTGTCCTGATTAACATACATCTACATGAGAATAGCCCTGTGTGAGTGAACAGTGGTAGGTGAGTCCAGTGCACTATGTGGCCCACAATGCACTATGTGTCCCACAATGCACAGCGCTGCACGCCACGAGCGGGGAATCTTCCCTGACTGTTTGGCCTGCGCTGCTCCTCGTAAATGTGTCATCTCTCCCACGGCAGCTTACAAACAAGAAGTTTTAAAGCCCACCACCTGCTGGAGTGAGAACTGGGATCAGTCTGGGATGAGGGGATCGTATCTCTACGCAAACTAAGCCCCACATAGACACAATGACAGTCCAGTATGGAGGCTAAAACGTGCTAAGATTTATGATGAAGCATTTCAGCGATTTCCTCCCTTATTAGTGAGGTGAGGGCGGCAAAACAAACACTGACAGGCACTGCAAAGGTGTCAGTAACAGCTTGAGATGGTGGAGGGGTATAAAAGCCCAGGATGACAAAAAAGGGAAGTAGACAGACAACGTCAGATGTCACTGTGTGGTATTTCTACAAAGCTCCAGAGAGAGCAGCTAGCCTGAAGCCATCTCAGCGTTTCAGACAAACGAAGAGAGAGTGTGTGAAGCTCCTGTGCCAACCTGGACCCTCTTCTGTTCCCCCACAGTCCCCCAGCTCTCCAGCGGCAACAGGAAATCAAACAATTAGCAGGAGGGAAATAAAAAGGTCCTTTTTCGCCCTCTGGCACTTGTAAACATGTTTTGGAAAATGCTGCCGTCATCATGCAAAGTTCTGTCTCCTGCTGAAGCTGGCACCGAGTCTATCACAACACACCCTGACAAAGACACACAACTACTCTGCGGATACAACTAAAAGTTTAAGAGTGAAAGATATATTATTAATATATATTTAAGATGCAAGATCCTGCAAAATAAAATGGATAGATTTACTGAGATGTGTCCTAAGTTGCTGTGACGTAAGTGGAATTAAAAATGTGCATAATCAACACATAGGAATATTTGACAGAGCAGACATTAAAGATGTGAATACACACATTTTAAATTAATTTATATACACGCGATATAATCTCTTGTTGATATTGCCTAGTTGTATGTAGTCAAATAAGAACTAGAGTTAAATATTGACTATGTATTTGTAATCTAATGCGTTTTTATTCATGGGTTAAATCAATTTTTGTTCACATTTTGGTGTTTCCATTTTCATTTAGCTGCATCTACAAAGCCAACACAAGAAGATTGAATCGATTTAGATTTTTTTTACAAATGAATAAAATGATACAAACTTTGTGTTGAATTGTTTGTACTTATACCCAGCCTTTGGGGCATTGGGTCTGCATTTAGAGCTACATGAAGGGGCTTTAAAGCGTGGAGCAGGAACATGAGAGTGCCGTATCGCGGCAGCGTGCTCTCTAAGTGGAATTCTTAACTATGGGACCCCTTCACAGCGAGGAGTTTGTGTTTACATAAAAGAGCCGGCCAAGGTCTGGGACATTGCACTCGGGACCGGGGCATCCCAGCTCTGCGACTAAATGGCACGGAGAGAACATGGACGTTAATGTGAAAGCAGAAAACAGGGAACATGTGTTTTCTTCCTGAGAGGAAAGTTTGCAGCGTGGTTTGTTTGAGAGGAACTTCAATGTAGGAAAATGTGCTAGATGTGAGGTTGTAAATGTGTGTTTTCATATAAATCCATTTTAAATGCTTACTTAAATGTACTGATAGTTATTCTGATTTAATCCAATCATGTTAAATGTTTTTGTAAATGTGCTTTCTTTTATTATTTGAATGCAGCAATTAAATATGCAATCTGTAAAAACGTGTTATGGCTTAAAAATACTGTTTAAACGAGAAAGCTGCATAGGAAATACATATTTTTTGGGCCACAATTAATGGCCTTTAAAATAATTCTTTTGCAGGAATAAGTTGTAAACATTATTGAAATATTATTCTGACCTGAAAAGTCTTCATCTCACACAGAAATGTCAAGCATAAAGGGCAAAAAACGACAAACTTTTAAATGACTTTGAAGAAGTAAATGCATTACATTTCTAACAGCTATTGGAGATTCAAAGAATGAGTCTCGGTCTCACATAACAGTGTGTCTGTGTTAAAGTATTAAAGGGGGTTTAAGGCTCATTTTAAATGAAGGTAGATTACCGGCCAAATGCATATGAGGGGATTTGAATAATACATGCGGCAGTGAGGCTGATGGATATTGCCGCCATATCCTTACAGTATTGAACTAGTATTGAAGAAGGGATTACAGGTCCAGGCACAAATGGTAGAAGTACCTCTGACTTTCTCTCTTACTAAAAGGCTTTGAGACGACCGTATCGATGTGACCTTACTGTACATGTCCTTCTGCAGAACTGAGTTATTTGCTTAAAGGAAATACATTATAACTTTACGATGAGGAGGGATATGCTTTAAAACCTCAGAGTTAAGAGAGAAATTAAATCATGTTTTGTGACGGCTTCTTTACATTTGCATATATTGATGACAATTATAAACAGTATGATGATATTATTACACATACGTTAACATATGCAGCCTATGGCTAAATGCTAATATTATGTAAATTAGTCTGTTTTTAGCAGCATTCATTGCCACTATTTTCTCCAGATTTAGTTTAGAGGCAATCCTTTAATACCTGTATGTGTGTATTTATTTCCTTATATAAAGCTGAGTATAGTGAACATGGAGCCGCTGGAGTCCAACGCCGCCTGACCTGTCCACATTTCCCCCGCCTGTCTCCGAGCCCCCAACATGCCTCTAAGTACTGCTTTACACTCTCTGGGGGCTGCAGAGGCCACTTTGATAGAGATGGATGTGCTGGTGCTCTACTGCCCTCCAATGGCAGCACACACACACACACACACACACACACACACACACACACACACACACACACACACACACACACACACACACACACACACACACACACACACACACACACACACACACACACACTGCCAGTGCCAGTTAGCACTCAGCACTGAGAGTGTAGAGACTGACCAGAGAGCAGGGGCCAAAGGAGGAAGACCTCCGCTCAGCAACACTAGTCCAAGCAGATGATGCCGTGCAGGAGAATCATGTAGAGGACAGGTGGAGCATGTGATGGATGCATGCCACTGCTTCCTCCTGCATTCAGTTCTACTATTTGTTCATTTACGATACGATTGTCATGGCTAGGACATTCACTGAAATGTACATGTACACAGTTTGCATATACTGACACTGATGCACTATTGCACAAACCCCAATGGCAAACATTTAAACTATGCATTAGTATGTTGAGAAGTTGAATGGTCATGAAAGAGTGTTTGTACTGGTTTAGCTTTGAGGGCCCTAAATCTACCAGAGGTAAGAGCTGGATCTCTGGGTGGAGGATGTCATCTTTGGTGCCCGTCTAATGACTGGTTTTGGAGGGATGTATGTTGTTTTTTAACCCCCTTAATGTTCATGGCAGTCTGTAGCAGGCGAGCCATCTTTGATTTGAGCTGTGAGGATACCATACCTGATAATGCTCTCTATCACTGCAATCACAAAGCAAACACACAGATATACACACACACCCGAGCAGGAATGTACATATAGTTCCTAGAGATAAATGTAGACAGTGTGCAGGGGCCCAGATGGCTCCGTCACAATGGCGGTGCAGGGCAGCCTTTGATGGGTGTGAGTGATTGATTTCAGGCTTGACTGGCTCTGATAGAGTCACCTCAGGAGGCGCCTGGCAACCGCAGGCCCACGCCCGAGCCTTTCGGCGAGAAACAAGATGGAGCTGAAATTCACCGGATGCCCAGCAGCTTCAGTCGCGTCCCCATAGAAGTCCAATGCTTCCTGGGTGCTCACAACCACTGGAATTGGATGGATTTGGTCACTGGCGTCAGCTTTCAATGGCAAAGCGGTGTTCAGCGGAGTAATGGTCATTCAATATGTCCCAGCATGTGACTCTCGACACAAAACACGTCTATTTTCTGATTTTTGAACTCCCCCCAACCTCCCTTTTATTCCTAGTAGAGTGTAAATGCAACCGTGAAATCAAGATCAAATCCACACAGGGTTATGAAGTCCATGCAAATTAATTCCAGTTTATTCTACATCCATATGGCTTTTCCTTTGTTACTTTCTGCTCGGTTGAAATGCTATAATTTGCCCTGCGTGAGGATATTGAGCGATAGCTGTAATGGAATATGACTGTCATCTCGTGGTGACACTTTGAGCGCTGCCACTGTGCGGCGGCTGACTCCGCTGCGCTCTCCGGGCAGGAGGGCACCGCGTTACCCGGGACATATTTGCCCCGGAGTGATCTCAGTTACCCTCCACACTAAAACATGATTTGACAATCAATTAACCGTCCCCTCGCTAAACAAGACTCCTCCACTCCGAATCCCTCGATACTGAGAAGTGCATGATGTCAACATTAGGCTAACCCCGCTGCAGGGTGAAGATATATGTATGTATTTAAATAATACGAATTGGTTTTCCATTAAATGCAGATCCAGATGATTGCTTCCAGGTACGGTTTTCTCTTCATTTATTTCCCTGAGCCTCTTTTTGACAATAACAATCTAAAAAAGCCCAAATGTGCTGTTTTCTAATTGAAATATTTAAATGCCGCCGTTAAGGCTGGGACTGCGGAGGGTCGTGTCAAAGGTGGCTGAGAGGAATGTGCACTAAAAAATAGAAAAGGGCCAATAAAAGTGAAAAATCTGCTTAAATTTGCATTTATGTTTGTATTTCTAATCAGATCGCCTAATTGCTTTAACTAAATAAATCACCATGGCAATAGCATTACCATGGTAATAATTACTACTGAGATGACATTGACATCAGGCAGGTACACTCTGCCTCATTAGAATAATTAACATCTTAAGAGCCACTGCTCTTTCTCCTTTCCCCCTTATCATCCTCCATTTCTGCTTCTAATTGTGATTTTATTAAGGAAGGGATTTGATGAGGCCTGTGCATAATTTACCAATTAGTTCTACGCATTTAGAAAATTGCATCCTCAAATAACACGTGTCACGTTTATTTAAGATTAAAGTTTAATGCGTCTTGTTGCTTGTGACGGAGGAATTAATTTGTCTAAGAATAACTCCCCGAGCTATTTTAGATAAGCTTTAAAATACATTTGTATTAGTGCGTGGAGAAAGGCAACAAATCGGAGACAAATAATGTTTTGAGAAATAAAGACACTTTTCTTAATAAAAAGATACAGTGAGCTTAAATTAAGTATATTTAAATGTGACTAAGTGATACAACTATTACTACAGTACTTTGCAGCATATGTTACACCCCAATACAAATCAATAGTTTACCGATCTACAAAGAATACTTTCAATTGGGAGGAAGACTCCACACCTTATTTCAGCTGAGAGCAGCTCTCTGAGCAGAGAAGAGGAGCATGATGGGCCCCAAACACACACATATATCTAACTGGAGACAGGGGGGGGGGCAGCGAGGTGAGAGCGAGGGCAGGGCCGCTCTGCCCGCCTGGGGAGTTTGGCATGTGCCCCCCTTACCCCCCCCCCCCCCCCCCCCCCCCGCAGACCTGGGGTCAAAGTAAATAAAGGGGCGCCGTGGACCTCCTCCAGCAGCCTCTTCTTTCCACCGTTCATCCCACAGCCCGGCAACAAGAACCGGCCTCTTTTTACCCGCTGACCACGCCCTCCCTCAGCCATCCATACCCCCACTGCCACATGCCGCCTCCTGCACATTCTCCGGCTCCATGTCCAGACACGAGGCTCCACGGTTTGTAACAGTCTGACACTGAAACACAGTCGGGTAGCAGCGCTTTATGAGCTCCGGTGGTGCTGCTAACAGCGCCTCTCGGTGTGCGTGAAACACTCACAAAATGCCACGCTATCACGTGCATTGCAACACGAGCAGAAACTGCATGCATGTGTGCAGCAACAAGGGTGCACATATTTGCACCCTGGATGGCCTTAGGTTTAAGTGTAGCTGACACACAAACGATACACGCAAACATATGGAGTCGCCATAATGAAACCCAGATCTGCGTTTCATTGGAACACGGGTGGAGAAAGTATGGAAACCGATTCTGGATTGATGGAGGACAGAGAGTTCCCATTCCCCCGTGGATTTGAGTGGAATTTTTTTTTACACGTCATAAAAAAACAATAGGAAGCCATAGAGCGCGCTGCAGGACGCTCAGTACTGGAGTGTGAGCAGATATAGACTTTACAACGACATGTTAACCGTCTTATTAGTCTACTGTTGGAGGTTAACACTCTCACACATTGTTACAAGTTCAAGGGAACGCCAACTTCCTTTTTGTTTTGTGATTTCTCGCCCAAATTCATCTACTATCTTTGAACTATCTTAAGATATCTGACCCTTTAAACACCCCATGTCTTACAAAAGGACAATATGCAAACATCCTCTCTAAATGAATGTGACGCAGACACATGGAGACCGACTCTCCTCCTCCTCCTCCTCCTCCTCCTCCTCCTCCATCCCTCCTGCTGGAGGAATTCCCAACCCTCTCTGCAGGTAGCCAGGCAGCCAGGACCAGCAGAACATGTGTTTTCCTCCCCTGGTCGGGTCAAAGTGAGGTCGTTCATTCATTCCCGGTGATATAGCGGCCCGGCATGCTTATCATGCGCCGCGCCCTCGCAACAGATGATGAATTCCACTCAGCCGATAGATAGAGAGAGGGATGGGAGAGAGACACGGAGAGAAAGACCCCCCTCCGACGCATCTCTTCCCAGCCCGTTTGCAACTCAATCAGTGACATGTGCAGTTTTAAGAGGGGGGGGAATTGTGTATGCCACTTTTTTAAAGATGTTCGAGCCGGGGATGGTTTTGAACTTTGACCGCAAAGTTATGAATTTTCTTTTGAGGCTCGGGGGAACTTAGGGAAAATATTTTTCGGGGGACAATGTACACAGGATATTCACGTTTCAAAGAGAGTTTGGATTTCAATAACGTTGGGAAGTCTGGCTGCTTTTAAACCACGCTGCTTGTTTGGCTCATTCTTTGGAACATTCATAATATTAGTGCAAGGAGTTTGGACAACCCAACTATAATATTGATACACTGCTGATCATAGGACGCTTATTTACTGAGGGAGGAATTAGATTTAAAGATGTTTTTGCGAGACTTTATTTAGAAAATTAGATGCTTGCAAATGATGCTCTTGTTATTGAACAGATTTAAAGCCCCATGGACTGTGAGCGCGCCCGAGGCAGACTCTCAGGGGTCTAATATTTGCCAGGAGCTCCAAAAATACTACAAGTTATTTTGTGTATGGTACAACTTCAGGTGTGCAATTTAAATCATCCTAAGGACAAGCAACCCTGCACATGGATGCTTCATCTGACTGCAGACGAGCTGTAGTGACTGTAAAACACTAAGGGCACATAGAATAAATAAACAACAATAATAACACTTAGGTATCACAGCCTGTACTTAATGCTTATCAGGTGTCGTGGCGGCCATGACACCGTGCTGAGTAAGACTCTCTGCAGGGGGCCTCCTCTTGGCCCCGGCACCAGCATGTGGGCACCGACTGGAGCTGAAAAGGCGAGACGAGAGATTAAGGAGGCAAGCTTTGTCTGTGCACCCTCCCTGCTCAACAACCTCCCCCCGCAACACACACACACACACACTCCCGCTCCCATTTTTTCTTATTACCGTAAGCACGAAAGGGAAAAAAGGACAAAGTAGTACTTACTAATGGACTAAAAATGTCCCTGAATCCCTAACCCTTTCACTCGGAGACGGCACTCACCAAATATGTTCTCACCGTCGAGCACGGCATTTAGTCAATCACACGGCGCCCTGTAAGGGATGGATTTCGGGACATCTTGTGAGACTGGGTGAAATGCGAGTTAATGGGAAGAGAGTGAAGAAGCCAGGCGGAGGAGGTAGTTAAAGAGCAGAACAGTGCCTTAGGGGTACTCAGTGTATCCGGACTCACACTGGGAAAAGTGTATTTATCAACTTAATAGCAGGTGTCTGATTGAACATGACTATGATTACAGTAAGTTGTTCCTTCTTTTGGATCCTCTCCTCCTCATCATACTCCCCCTTTACCGCTCCCTCCTGCGCTCCACCTCTACCTGCTTTTAAAATCTACAGGAAGATGGAATGGTGGGTATTATCATTGTCAACACTGACTGATTTAATTATATTATGTAATATATTTTAATATATAAAAGGTGCAGGTCTTATAATTCAGTTTAGGAGGCATGTCAACAACCTGTGTGTGCACTCCTTCCTCACTATACTGTCTTTGTATGTGTTTTTAATGATATATTTGACTAAGTACTTCATGGCAAAAACTAATATTTGATTATGTAGGCTCAGAGGAGGAAGTAGTACTCAGATCTTGTACTTGAGTAAAAGTAGAAGTACTCAGATCTTGTATTTGAGTAAAAGTAGAAGTACTCAGATCTTGTATTTGAGTAAAAGTAGAAGTACTCAGATCTTGTTCTTGAGTAAAAGTAGAAGTACTCAGATCTTGTACTTGAGTAAAAGTAGAAGTACCCAGATCTTGTACTTGAGTAAAAGTAGAAGTACTCAGATCTTGTACTTGAGTAAAAGTAGAAGTACTCAGATCTTGTACTTGAGTAAAAGTAGAAGTACTCAGATGTTGTACTTGAGTAAAAGTAGAAGTACCAGAGTGTAGGAATACTCTGTTTCAGTAAAAGTCCTGCATTCAAAATGTTCCTCAAGTGAAAGTATAAAAGTATTCTCATCTAAATATAGTGAAAGACAGTAAAAGTAGTCGTTGTGCAGATTGGTCCATTTCAGAATAATATATATGATATGTTTTATAATGATTGATCATGAAAGTGTTCTCAAAGCTGGTGAAGGTGCAGCTAGTTTGAATGGCTTTGTATACTGCAGGGTAGCTGGTGGATTTACTCCAGGTGGAACTGAAGTCTGATTCAACACTTGGTTAGATTTCACATCATTCATCTGTGAAGTAACTGAAGGGATTAAATACATGTAGTGGAGTAGAAGTACACCATTTACCTCTGAATTGTAGAGGAGTAGAAGTACAAAGTAGTAAAACATGGAGTACCTCAATATTGTGCTTAAGTACAGTAATTGAGTAAATGTACTTAGTATACTACACACCACTGGGTAGGCTTCAGATAAACAGAAGGATGGACTTCCTGAATCAGGAATGCTACTCTGAGAGGGGAATAAGTGGATAAACAAGAGGGGGAATCTGACTTGTGGAAGATGTGGAGCGAGAGCCATTTAGCTGATAAGGCAGGGAAGGCCCTTCAGGTGTCTCCTGCTCCACTGCTGTGTAAATGAGCTCCAATTAAACAGGCGGCCCCTCGCTCCGGGTCTCCCTGCCGCCCCCCCCACCCCCCCTCCTCCAGCCCCTCGCTGCTCGCCGTAAGGCCCGGCCCACCCCATGGCTCCTGCAGCTGCTCGCTCACTCCCACTCTGTGTCTCACTCACACTGCGTGACCCAGAGGCCTGCGCAACGTGTGTGTGTTGGAGTGTGTGTGTGTGTGTGTGCTCGTAGCCCTGCAGCATTTCAGCTTATTGTCAACTCCAGATAAGTGACAGCATGGAGGAAATGCTGCGTCCCAGTGTCTGCTTGATTTGTGTATATTGCAGTAATTGCTCTGAAGCTGGAAACTTAGTCTCACTGTTGAAATTCAAACAGGAAGTGGAACAAAATTAGCTTTTACTCCACACTAACTTTTCCCCCAGACCTTCTGCCCTCTTTGTTCCCGACTGTTTGAAGCGTCTCTGCACACTGACCAAACACAACATTAACAGTTTGCAAACATTGTCTGATTTCTCAGAAGGCCTTTGCCTGGCAGCAGCGGGGGTCTGAGAGCAGCGGGAGATTTGGCCAATTAGATGAGGCCGTGATTTAGGTGACCAGATTGGGAGAGTCACTGCTGGCTGCCGGCCAAGACGCTGGGGTTGCCACCCCTGAACCAGGAGGAGCCATGCCACCAGTTCCTAAATGACCACAGTGAGGGGAGGGGGGGGGGGGCTGGACGACAAGTACTGTTTGTTTTTTCAAAATACTGTATCAACATAAACCATAACGACGTCCACTGTTGATTTTGAAACAGTTAAATATCAAAAAATATCAGAATCTGTCTTGAAATAGCTTTTTCGTTCCGTTTTTATTTGAGCAGGTGAACCTATATGTTCATAAAATATTGTGTGTGAGTTTAACTGTGTGTATTAAACTAAATCGGATAATTTCTGTCAGCTCAGATTTAATTTCTGCTTTTTTAAATGGTAGTATGTGGGCATGTGTTTCACTGTTGGTGTATAGGCTGAATATGCTTCATGAAAGGCAGGTTTTCCTATACCATTCTTTATCCTAAATATCTTGGCATCTTCTTTCTAAGGTCACATTGTTCTGTTGTCTTATATACTTAAGTAAAAACATCTTATTGATATTTCTTTCTTCTTGTACTTATTTGCATTGCATTTAATATTGAGGTTATCCAAAAGTAATCAGGTTACTTTTATATTGTGATACTCAGAGGAGGTTACAGGTAACACTTTAACACTGTTCAGATCACCAGTCAAAAACAATATGCAGCTACAAATAGCTCAATACTAATAAAGTCAGGGTTGTCCTAAAAACTGGTTTAAACACAATTAATCGACTTTGATTTTTAATGTCAACATTGTGTGTTAGTATTCAGCAATCTACAATCCTAATAAGCTCAAGAAAAGCTGCAAATTCTCACACTTAGAGTATAATCGTGCCAATTCTACTTGATTATACGTTCAACTAATAACATCACTTCTGTAAAACTTGCAAAAACGATTGACGTTAAAGTACATTACCACAACCTGTCTTTAATTGTATATATAAGTGCTTTACTATGGATGTGTCCAAGCTATAAGTCAGACTCCAGGCTGCGTGCAACAGATCGCCGCCCCCCCCCCCCCACGAGGAAAGCACAATTACCTGTTCTGGTGGAGGCTGTCAGCGGCACATCGTGCATAATACATACCTGACATTCTGCTAGCGTTACCTGCCACATGTAACCAGTCACACTGTAAAAGGTGTTTGTCTGCTCCCCCGCCAATCCAAATGCTAGATATTTAAAATTAATGGATGTGATTAAGATGCTTTAAAACCCTGCAAATGGTATATTTAAATATTAAGTCACATGTAATTAAGCAGGGGGAAATATTCATTCCCGTTGTTAGGGCAATTATAACAATTTCCATCAAGGGATTTCTCAGCTTGACTTTTGTTCCGAGCAATAGTGATTAACATTACCGTTAATTGAAGTCATTTTCTAAGACTTGGGGTATTTCTTATTCCTTGGCCTTAGAGTAAAGAACGCCGGACACAGCGGCCTGGTGGAGAATCCTAACGGAGCGATTTTCTCCCTGGGGTTTCTTCCTGTGAGCATAGTTAACTGAGCGTATGGGGGGTCGTCCCCATGTGGCTGAGGGGTCAGTGTCCCCTGTGGGAATCAGTGGACAGTCGGAGATGAGGACTCAGTGGGTTAGCAAATGTCCTCGCATCAATCAGTAAAAACACAGGAGATAATGTCATGTCCACATCGTCTGGTGTGAGAGGCATCACTAAAACACACCATGTAATGTCATCCTCATCAACAACCCCAGTGATGAAGCCATTAACTGAGTGGTAGGTACACTTCCACAATCAGAAATGTGATGTGATTGTCGTGACTTCTACTCGACCTTCACATGTAGGAAAAATGATTGTGTGACATCACTAGTTGTTTAAAACTAATCAGGGTCCAGTGTGCAATTTACACAAGTATGATGAGTGGAGTTTAAAAAGGTCACAGCGAACACTGGGACAAAACTGAAGGAGGACTAAATAAGACTTAATCAGATTACTGTTACATTTCTAAAAGGTGAGAGTGTGTGGGAGAGAAACTCCCTCTGAAGGGAACTCAAGCATTCTAGCCTTTGCAGACCATTGACATGCATTCAAACCTATATAACACACTACAGGAAAGAGATAACCCTGAACAAGCCTAATAGGGCCTTTTTAAATATTGCAAACTTCAGATAAGTTTACTGATTCCATTTTCATACAAGTAACTAGTTATTGTAACCGATTACATTTAAAAGTAACCCTCCCAACCCTGTGTGTAACATAAAACTGAAATGATTTGCATATTCTTCAATGAGTGAGAAGAGGCAGATGGGACAAACCAAGTGAACTCTTATTTGCATTGCATTCGAGGTAATCCAAAAGTAATCAGGTTACATTGTGATACTCAGATTAGGTTATATTACATTTCATTTAGCTGACGTTTGAATCCAAAGCGATTTACAATGACCGATTACCGAGACATTCTCCCTGGAGTAACTAAGGGCTTACTCAAGGGCACACGAGGTGGTGGTGTTCCTGGCGGGATTTGAACTCACAACCTTCCGATCTTCACCCCATTGTGTTATCCATTAGACCACCACTATCCCTGTGCTATACAGGTACAGTAACTAACACTTTACCACACTGCATGTATTGGTACATGTTCACCAGTCAGAAACAATACGCAGCTACGACTGGAAGCTACAGAGAGCATAACACTAATAAAATCAGGGTTGTCCTAATCTGCAAGTGTGCAGAGAAAACTGGTTTAAACACAATACATCGACTTTGAATTTGAATATTAACATTGTAGTGCATTCTGTACAACGCTAATACACTCACGAGAAGCTGCAAACTCTCAGAGTATAATGGGACAAAACAAGTGACCCGATCAAATGATATTCCCAAGAAGAGTATTTTTACATGCTCTTAAAATGGTCAAAATGCAGTCTTTAATATGAAGGATTGCATCATCCCATAGATCCATCAACAGGATATGTTGACAAGAAAATCCCACTTCCATATTTCACAGAAAGCCTTTAATAACCGCCGGCGCTGGGATTAAGTTTTACTGGTGACGTGGTGGAGTAAATCACATGAAGTAATGTTAACGTGAGCGAGGCGGACAGTGCCACTCAAAGTCAAACTGTTCAGATCGGGGTTTTCTGCTTATCCAACAACTTTCCTCATGCCAAAAATCAGCATTTCATTTCTGTAAATCTGTTTGCCTCCATTTCAGCTAATTGCTCTTGCACAGGGAGTCGAACGGTGGCCCCTCTGCTAAAAGACGCTCAAATCAAGACATAATTGTGCCCCAGCCATCACGCCAAGACAACTCCATTTCCAAATAGTGTAAGTAATACGCCTGCATACTGTCATGAGTGACACGGGCCTCTTCTCTGAGGCGCCGTGACCCGGTTTAAAGATCAACGCCAGCCCATGAGCGCCCTCCCAGCAGTGGTCCTGCCTCTGAATGTTATTACAGAGGGAAGGTCACATTGCACAGATGATGATACATGGGAAGCACTTTTGAAATAAGAAAGTCCTCTCTGCTGCCTGCATCGATTATTGACCTTGGCATTTCTGACAATAGCATCCATCACACACGCGAAAGCTTTCCAACAGGCAGGCTGCAGCGCTGAGCAGTGGAGTGAATCAGATTAAGGAATAACACTGGTAGATGGATGCCTGACGTCAAAGCGGCAGAGGCATCAACCTCTCTGTTCCCGGAGCTTTCCACTTCCTCTGCCCGGCTCATGTTTCTCTGACTTTGACACCAATGATTAACGGAGTTTTCGATACCGCAGCATTATGGCGGTTAATTAATTCCGGTTGTCGATAAAATCATCCGCCAAACACGCTTCATCAGCTCAGGAAAAGTCAAAGTTGTGTGAGGGTAAAGTCTATTTACCCCCTCCGTACTTCTTGTTTGTTTTTTTCCCCAGACATTATTTTTATTGCAAGTTATTTCAATTTACTCTGATGTAAAAAAGCCAGCTTGTAATGAAGTGAAACTCAATATCTATGAGTTTCTCCAGCTACTCCCTGCATGACATCCTTTATCTGCCGCACTAACCTTGTTTTCGTGTATGTTGTAGGTCTGGTTTTAATCTTCCAGAACCATTAAAGGTCATGTTATTGTTAAATAAATATAATAAGGAATTTGCACAGAAAATACACATTTTACGGGGATTGCAGAATAAGATTTAAGTCTGACGGTTGCTGTTCCCACACAGCATATCCTAATGCACCTGTATTACAGCAATTATGACAAGATTCATTTTATTACTTCACGTTTTAATTTAAATTAAGAACCCTGAATGAATTGAATTTCCTCAATTAAATCTAACCGCAAACACAAAACAGTTTGTTTTTAATGAGTATGTTTTTAAGAGATACTATTAAATCATTTTACTAGATTGTTTTTCTTTGCAACAATTAGAATTTTACTCAGAGGCTAAATATTTTTCCGTGATTAAACTCTACAATGAAAGAGAAAAACATTGAAGTTTAGGAGAGAAAGGCAGACCACCACACGGCCAGAGCTTTGTGCAGAGTGCCAGCATGGAAAAAGACATTAACACTGTGTGTGTGTGTGTGTGTGTGTGTGTGTGTGTGTGTGTGTGTGTGTGTGTGTGTGTGTGTGTGTGTGTGTGTGTGTGTGTGTGTGTGTGTGTGTGTGTGTGTGTGTGTGTGTTTTTCAGAGAAGCTGCACTGAAGTACTCAGCTGGGAGCATCCAGTCAGTGACCCCTGTCTTTCCCACTGTGTGGAGAGAACTCTTCAGTGTGCATGCACGATTGTGTGTGTGTGTGTGTGAGACCGTGTGTGTGTGTGTGTGTGTGTGTGTGTGTGTGTGTGTGTGTGTGTGTGTGTGTGTGTGTGTGTGTGTGTGTGTGTGTGTGTGCAGGGCAGGAAGAGAGGGACAAAGAGAGAGTGAGATAGAGGTACAGCACAAAGAACAGAGCAGCATTGTGGGCGCTGAGGCTCACGTACCGGTCCTGACCCGGCCTCTGCTCTCTGCTCTGACTCACACACACACACACACACACACACACACACACACACACACACACACACACACACACACACACACACACACACACACACACACACACACACACACACACACACACACACACACACACACACACACACACACAGCGAGGTGAATCTGTCTGCTCACACACTCACTGTACCCATGCAGTGTTCCTCACTTAGCATTCAAGACAAACAGCAGCCCAGGATTTAATAAGGATAGACTGAAGCACCAGTCAACCCTCAAATACAATACTGGATCAAATGGACGTTAAAGGGTCTTGAACATATTATTATAGTATATTAAATAACTGTTTCCTTGTCTATTGTCTTAATATGTGTTCTTGTTGATGTTGCTAATGGAAGAAAATGACTTGATCTGACAATAGAATAGTATTATATCATATGGTACGTTTGGAGCACTTTCCTCAGCACACTTCACAAGTTTTAAAAATTATCTAAATGTAAAACTAATATTTTTTCCTAAGTCCTAAGAAAGGTTTTGGGGGGGAAATCAAAGGTGGTAAAATGTGTAATTTAAAAAGTAAATAATACATTTTTAAACATGACATTAATTGAATAATCTTGATTTATTTATTTTAAATTCTTTTGAATTTGCAGATGTCAAATATTATTAATACGTCTAAGCATCTGTTGGCTTCACCATTTAATGTTTTTCTTTTAAAACAAAACTTTTAAAGACATCATTTAAACCAAGACTGAAAATTAGTACTGATACTAGTAATAAGATATAATCATATTATGGAGATTAATGCAAAGTTTAAGTAAGAAAGAAAAAAGTGAATTGGAAGGAGTCAAAGTAGTAACATTTGAAAAAAGCACACGTAGCGGCCTATCATCAATATATTTAGAAACTAAATTATGAGCAAATCTTTGTCCATATTTCAGAAGAAATAGAGCTAAATAGTTTCGGCACTAATCCTCAAACATCTGAGGGGTTGAAATAAAAACATTATTTAAAGAACAATTTATTTCCTGTTACAACTAACATTTGAAAATAACACATCTCCTTCTTTCCTTTTATCAGTCTCAGCGTGAAGGTGTTTTCCACAATCAAGTTTTACAGCGTGCCAGCAGGAGTCCGTGTCCACAGGGAGGAAGAGGAAGAGGAAGAGGAAGAGGTGAGACCAGGTGCTGCGAGCCCTCATGCTTTCTGTCCCATTCTACCTTACATACCCCCCCCCCACCCCATCTGAAGATGGCACCCGAACAGCTGCACGTTCTGCTGCATTTTCCATAATCTACATGGAATTTTTCCCCCTTAGTTTTGTGAAATGGAGTCCGCACAAAACATGGAGGACTCATTTTGTGCAGGCAACTTGCAAAGCCACAAAACTAAAATGGAGAGGCTGATTTCATTTTTTTTTTTTTGGAAGGCGGTAGTAGTGTTGAGTTGAACAACATTCTCCTCAAACGTGGACTTGGAGCACCCTCTACCCATCGCACGTCAAAATGCAGGCCCACTCCAGAGTCCCCCCGTTGTCTGGGAGCCAGGCCTCGCTACTGCATTTTAACAGAAACCATGAGAGGGGAGGCTTCTTTAAAGGCTTCTTCAACTGTGACCAACCACCGTCAGCAGTAACCCATGTTATACAGGCCGCAGTTATGACACCCTCAAAGGAGGAGGCAGGCGACAGAGGGGGGTACGAGGGGAACAGGGCCTCAGAAGTTTCCCACCTTCCCTTGAACCGCAGCCCAAACTCTCCGCAGGAGGTGGACAGCGCCGGCTTTGAAAAATAACACCTTTGTGATCCCCAGTGTTTGGGATGGATCGTGCTCTGCAGATGGCTCTGGATAAAGACCGCAGACTAAGCTCCTTAACAACCAAGTTTGTAATTAAAATGATCAGTCTCATCTTTATGCTTAAGGCATTTATGGTGAACTTTGACCGCAAAATAACAGCATGAAAATAAGCAGTTTTACACCATTGCCTCCTCACAGAATATGGGCTGCAATTAAGTTATACAGGAAATCCGCCATCTTTGAGAGTTCACACGTGTCCTGCATGTGGCTAGCTAATGGGCGTGAGTGAAACTAAGAAGCAGACGTAGTAGTAGTCGTTTTGGGGGGGGGGGGGATACATTTCCTAGGCCCTGCGATGGTGACAGTTTCTCCTTCAGTCTGAGAGAAGAAAACAGAGCGCTGAACTTCCAACCCCAGATTCAGAAATCATTTTTAGCTGCAGTTGACAGTCGGTAACCGGCACTTGACAGCGAGCTCACGAAGGGTTGGTGACACTTTCCTGCGGCTCAGCGGGGTCCTGCAACGATCCGGCCCTCTGTAAAGGTGATCGGCTGTTGTGTTGTTTTTCTTTCCCTCCTCTTGGCTCTCGCTATGGAACAGAGCAGGTTTGATCTCTTTCCCACCTCATTTACATCGCTCTGTCGGTGGCTAGCGTGATGGAAAGATCGTATAATTCAAAGGCAAATGTCACAGTGCGTCCAACAGTTAAAAGGTCGATAATAACTATAAGTGACAAAAATGATGGGTTTTCTTCCAGTGAGAAGGTGTAATTTGGTCTTTGTTTGAAACTTTTTCCACAACTTTCAGAAGGTTTCTCTACCCTGCAACGTGATGATTGTGTTACAGTATTCATACTGACACAGCTCGGCTCACAGAGTCAGCGTGAGTGGGAGCTCCGTGCAGAAGACAGTGCCTGGTGAAGGCTTGTGTTGCCTCTCAAACAGCTGTGGTGCCTCTTTTGTGTTATTTGGAGGGCCTGTTGCCCCTGCTCTATTCAGGGCTTTCACACCAGTCTCACTCACTTCTCACTCCCTGGGTTTCTCCTCACAGGTCATAAATTAAGCGAGGGGAGGTTTGAGATCAGAGAAAAAAGATCAGTCAGGACCTCATTTCAGGTCGATTCTATCGCACATTCTGTGACACAAAAAGTTTCATAAGCAGCCGTAAGACATGCTGCTCGATGTAAAGACAGGTCTGAGGATTAAGTTGAGACGGAGCTTTTCCACTTGGGGCCACACTGCTGTTGACACTATATGTTATTTTAATGAGTGTTGCGGCGTAGTGGTTAATGTGGCTGCAGCTCATGGCTCAGAGGTGCTTCTGGGCTATGGGGGGGGGGGGCACAATATGGTGACAACCACTGGGATAACTCAAACAGCCTCTCCTGTCAAAACAAAGACTATACTTGAAGTGGAAGAAGCCGGCAGCGATGCACTTAATGCTAACTGGAGACATCTTCTGGTGCATCTTTCTCATGTGTTTCAATGACGTCTTTCTAACAATATTCCGTTTTTTTTTGTTGTCATGATGGACATATTGTATTCAGTCAGGTCGCCATACTCGACACAGCCGTGCATACTGTGACAATGACTTAATGACGTGAATAGGGGAAATATTGCACAGTTCACTGGCTTGTATTGCGTGCCATTATCCCTTTGTGAAACAGAAAGATCAAAATTATGAAATATCATGCGACACATGTGGGATCTATTCAGCGCTATCACAAAACTCCCATTGAAAAACGGGTAAATGGCTTTGCATGAGGCTGTGTACAGAACCATATGGACGCCTCCACATCTCCTCATTTCATACATGTTTCTTTTGACATCAATAATGCCTCGGTATCCAGTGGCGTCTGGAACGCATCCAAAACAATTATAAAGTTGCCGTGGAAACTGAGGTCCTGTGCCAGGGTGAGGCATACTGTCTCCGCTCAGATAACCGCATGGAAAGTCACAGCAAACAAAGCACTTGACAGGGGTGCAGAAATGGGGAGAAATAAAAGAGGGAGGGAGGTGAGGGATGGGCAGAGGTGAGGAGACAGAGACGGAATAACAAAAGGGGCGAATGGGGCGCATTTTGGACATCCACAGTTAATGAAAATATGCACAAAAGATTCGATTCCTCTCGTGTTTAGGGCTGTAAATCACACATATCGTAGTCCAAAACCATTGCAATTGTGATATGTATAATAACTACTATTATGTTTTATATATTTACTTGTTTACATGTTGACTAATTTTAATATATTTTGTTATTATTTGTATTTAATCTACACTACCTTTGCTGCTGTAATGCAGTACATTTCGCCTAAATGAAGGATTTCTGACTGCGAACAAGTCAGATTTAGTCGGAGTATTATGCTGAGGTTCAGTTAAGGGTTAAGGTGAAGCAGGTACAGTAACGTGTTTGTGTGTACATGAGTGAATATTATCATAGCACACTAACACACAAGCCCTCAGTGACACGTGCAATTTGTGTGCAGAACATTGGGAGCGGTGTAATGTATTGTAACCTTATGCTAACCTAATGAACAAGAGGATGAAAGTGGTGTAATGGAGCCATTTTTACATTCATCT
>NW_022989790.1:366061-449651 GCF_902827175.1 Gymnodraco acuticeps
CTCTCTCTCCCTCTCCTCCCCCCCCACCCACACACACACACACACACACACACACAAACACACACACACCACACACACACACACACACACACACACTCCCCTGGTGGGAGTTACTGGGCTCTTGGAGTCAGAAAGACAATCTGACTGGCTTTCAAAGACCCCTGACTGTCTGCTCTGTTTACTCAGATGGGAGCGCCACCATGTCAGAGTCATTGCATTACCTTGTTTTGATCTCACTGATGAAGAACATGAGTTTCAGGGTTCAGGGCTGAATCATAGGCTACCAACATGTGATGCAGTGTGTTTAAAGCTTAATGAAAACACAAAATATGATACGTGTGTTTGTTGCTGCAGCAGAAAACACACTACTTATAATGCAGGCAGTGTTTTTCTAGAGTGTGTCAGGTCACGGTAAGCAATTATAGTAACATGAATCAATTAAAACGTGTTTTTAGTTGTGTGTGCCTGAAGTGTCAGCAGATCTGTGCGCGAGTCATCGTTTGTTCTCATTAGTGTTTCCTGGAGAAATCAGCAGCGCTTGAGGAAATCAGGTAATTTGTATCCGCAAATAAGGAGACCCGGCCCAACAGCATCGTGTCATTTGTAACAGGGTAGTATTTGCGAGTGTGTATAGTAGTGTGTGTCTGTTTGGGACTATTTGGTTTGACAATGAAAAGGCAATTTGTGCATTAGTCTCAGTAATGGCCATGAGGCCGAGCATCATTAGCTCAACACTGCTCTCCAGTGGATTCAGAGTGAAATAACACACTTCAAAACGTTAAAACGTAGAGCGTGTTCCTAACGTATTAAGTCTGTAATTTAACTTATTAAAACCACCCCTTATTCTGATATAATATGATGCATTACACAGTACAGCATAACAAAGGAAAATCAGCTCAATTAAACAAAGAGGTAATTGTTTTAGGAGCCAAGGAGGAACTAATAAAAGTCTGCACTTGCTCAACACGAAAAAAGGTCAGATATCTAGGTCATGACCTGAATTTCAACACATTAAGACAATTAACGAGCCTACTATCACCTTGAGAATATATCGAGTTAAATGACTTCAGCAGGATTTGGAAAACGTGTCCATGCATTTATCTTCAGTAGACTCATCGTCGACTGTAAGTTTCTTTACAGCTCTCACTAAAAGATCCAGACAGCTGCAGCTGATTGTGAACGCTGCTGCTCGAGTCCTCACTAACACGGGCTTCCTGTCTGTTAAAGATGCTGCTGGTTTATAAAGCACTGAAGGGTTTATTCTGGCCTCCTGCTACATGATGAACCTCCCAAAACCGTTCAGTTATTAGGCTCCAAATATCTGGAACAAACTCCCACAAAACTGCATGTCCTTAAATACAATAATGACACTATACTTGTGTGTGCAGCTGACTGACATGGAGTACAGCTCTGTGTTTACATCTGGGAACAATTATTCACCCTCTTTTCTAGGGATGGGAACACTTGTGTCTTCCATAACATACAATTTGCTAGAATAAAGTAGATGTAACTAAATATCTGTTTGACATCTGATATTAGGGCTGGATATATCGTGTCGTGACGATAATCGCGTTATGCGCATGCGCGATATTTTTAGGATCGCACGTCCTTTTTTTTTTGAACATGCAATATTAAGTAGGCAAATGAACTCATGTTACAATTATTTTGCTGCTGGCTACAAAAGGAAAACTCTCGCGGCTCTCATGTCAGGGGCTCTTGAGTGAGTGACAGGCTCTGCATGCACAGCAAACCACCAATCACAACCATTCTTGATCAGATCACAGCAGGATAACCGAGCTAGCTCAGCTTGTTGCTCTGATAACTTAAGATCCAGAAGTCCGTGACTAAAATCCTTCATCCGGTTAAATATCGTTAAAAAAATTAACTATTTAGCATTAAAGTTCAAGAATGGATGGTTTGCGGACAAAAAAAAACGATTTTCTTCAATTTCTGTATTTTTTCATATCGCAGTGGGAACAAATATATCGCAATGTCAGTTTTTTCCAATATCGTGCAGCCCTATCTGATATTAGAAATATACCTTTAGCAGAAGAGCAATGCTATTCCTGAAGGACAGCATGCATTTAGTTTTTACAGTATTTAGTGGCTCCACATATTCCACATTTATTGCCTTGGAAATAGTCAAGTAGAGCTATGTAGCATACAATTGAAATACTCAAGAAATGTACAAGTATGTGAAAGTAGTATTTAAGTACAGTTATTTTACACTTTTTGAAATGAGTACTTTTCCTTTTGGTGATTTGAGTAGATTTTGGTGACACACATCCTTGTATACATTCATATTAAAAGTAGCATGCAGACCATTTAAAGACTTCCAACCCATTCTTAGAGTTCGAAATGAAGTCTGTGCAGATCAATAGGACACATACCGCAATACACGTCTTGAAAAAACCCACATTTGTATATTAACACAATGTTAATGTCTATTTTACTCCAATCTAATTATTAAACACGGATAGTTACTAGCTATGACGCAGTAGTATGACCTAGAGATAATTATGTAAACCTTTAAACTCTTAAAGTGTTATGTTATTGGTGACATCGAGCCTAGAAGACGGGAAAAATGAATTATTTTAATGTTTCTGTTGAATATGTGTTGTTTCTGTTGAATATGTGTTGTTTCTGTTGAATATGTGTTGTCTGTAATGTATTATATACATTTGTCTGAAACAAGCACAATAATGATGTCTAATCAGAAACACCAGGGAAAACAAATAACTGCTGTAAATGAATAAACCAATGCAACATTTTCCTTTTGTGTATGTCCAACTATTTAAAAAAAATGCACAATATGACTGAAATATAGATAGATATGTTCTATTATATTCAGCTCTATACTCTCCTCTGTTCTGTTAAACGCTATTCTACAATCCTTGCTTCTCATTGGCGCACGTAAAAGGGAAGTAGGATGATGTCGACCAATCAGATCAGCGTTTTATTCCAGAGGCTTGTTTCCGGAGTGGCCTGTTATTATTCTGAGAGGCACATGAAATAACGGTGAGTATTTCTGATTCTGATTCAAAACACCAGTCTGTTTTTATGGGAAATAAGAAGTGTTGACGTCACTTTGAACAACTCGACGTGTTGTTTGAATGAACGCTTATAAATCCACCGCGTGCGCGTTTATAGCTTGTAAACATCCCACCCCTCAGTATCATCAGTCAGGAGAGAGACATATAGGAGATAAACCGTGCAGCCCGTGTGGGTTCAGGCCTGTTGTTTGCGCGTAATCCTAGAAAGAGGATTTGTGATGGTGGTCTTCCCGTCTGAAGCTTCCAGAAACACCCGAGATTATCCGTGCTTCTGCAGCCCCTCCCCGCTTCAATCCGTGCTTACATCGCAACAAGGGCGACATGAGGACAAGGGGGGCTTCTTGATGTCCATCCAATTGTTTTGTTTTTCTATTTTGTTGTGTTTTTAAATCATGCATGAGGGTGTTAAGTCTGTTGCTATACGTATGGTTTTATTGTCTCGTGCTTTTACATTAGTTTTCTTTTGTCCTATCGGGTTTGTCTAAATGTATTTATGCTGCTTTTTATATATATGTATTGATGTGAAGTCTGTTGTTTTTATTAAAGCCTGTGGGTCTACCTAATGATGTCACTGCTCGGTTTGACTGAGCATCCATGTGTTCTTTATTTTACTTTCGTTTCTCCATGTTATCATTATTGCTATTGTTGTACATCTTACAGGGTGGGGATGGTTGACCTCATGTTCTGTTTCCGCCTTTTGAATCCATCTAAAAGCACTTTGTAACTGTTTTGAGAAGTGCTGTTTAAATAAAGTTATTATTATTAGTTTTATTGGCTCGTGTGTCACCCTAAAAAAGGCACAAGATGGCGCTAAATCTTAGCTTTAATCACTGCATTTATCAACAGGTCTCCCTTCAAGTCCATCAAAATGGATATGTATGAAGTGCCTGTGCCCAACCAGGAAATACCCGGATGTCCACCAGGGTTAGAATACCTGACTCAGGTAACAATAGCTAGTTGTATGTAATGTATATGTGCATGGGGACTGGGGTGGAAATAGCCTTATCTCTGTATGTTGCATCACATTTCAAGTATTACAATGTGTCAAATAATTAAAGTTTTGCTTACAAATATTGCATATAAGAGCCTTCTGGTCCAGTGGCCAGTGCATTTCTCAATATGTCCTATTAGGACAAGCACGGGTGTTATAATAACCCTGGCAATAGCTCCATCCTATTCAAGTGTTCCAGTTACAGCGTATACCATGGAAACTCCTTTATTAATTCAATGATGTACACATGCTCTTCCTAATGCAATGAGTCTGAACGTTTTCTATGAAGAAGCTCAATTGCCTACATAAAGTCTGTTCATGTGTTCTTACCCCTCCTGTTGTCTTCGGGTCAAATCTGACGGATTTACTACTTTCATCAATCATAACTTTTTTTGTTTTACATTCGATTGCATTAAGGCTTTATGATATCCTTCACAGTAGACATTTGAACATATACAATCGCTGATCACCACTTTCATTGAGTTTTGGATGATTTAGTCAACTTTGTAACACCATGGTGTTCCCGGTCCGCCATAAAGAAAAGGAATTAGTATCCCCCCCCCCCCTTATGTGCCCATCCCCCCACATGGATCACACCTGGCACACGCAATACATGTTCAGTGTCTATTCTTTGTATATTTACTGCAGTTGTTCATGTATACCAGTAGTCTGAGACAATATGTACAGTTTGAAAGGGTGTTAAATGAAATGTGGTGATGATTAATGGTTTTTGTGTTAATGTAATAGCAGTTAAAACAGGACCGGTCAAATTTGACCGCGAACACCAAAGTAAGGGGGGGGGGAACGAAGACAACAGGAGGGTTAAACGGTGCCGACATGTTTGAATTAAAATGTCCCCACATGTCCAGTGGCAGTAGAAAATGAAGAAGCAGATACCACCTCCTTTCCAAGTCTTTTTAAAACATCCTAAATGTGAATATACACATATTGTAATGCTCAGATGCAACAAATGATGGGCCTTCATTTAAGGAAAGGTTGACGTGCCACAGTAGGCAAAGCACACGTAAATAATTGAACGAATGAAAGCTTTATTCCATGAAGCAGCTCAAGTTTCAGGCCTCTGTTATTATGCTGAGTCACCGTCAAGGATCAATGCCCTAATGTTAGCGATAACACCTAGGACCTTTAGGAGAGGGGAGTTCCTCAACACTCTCTAGCTAGAGAAGTACACAACACTGTACATTAATAATAACTGACTTTAAGGCCCTCCCCTCCAACGACCCACTGAACTGTGTATGTGGTTCTCTTTTCTCCTAGGTGGATCAGCTCCTCATCAAACAGAAAGTTGAGCTTGCTGAAGGTAAAGTATTTGTGCGTGAGAAAATAAATCAGTTATGCTGCTGTTATGTTAAGTACCAACCCTATCTCCAAAGAAATGACGTGTCCAATGTTGTGAATGGAGACAAAACAAAGATATGCAAGAACAAATACTGCTATTCAGGGGACACAATTACTCGGTTGGGTTTAGTGAAAATGTATGTTTGGCTTAAAAAATGTAGGTTTGTAATTTAAGTTCTAAAGATAAACACGAAGACGTTGCCTTTTTGTTTCCCACGGGACCTTGAACAGTGGTGAAAGCCCTGTGTTTTTGTGAACAACTTAGTTTAAGAAGCATTTAAAGTATTCTCTTCCGGGAGAAAACACACTTCCCACAACGCGTTACGACGAAGCAGTTTTGTTGTATAGGGCGACTGTGGCTGCGAGGGAGTGCGGTCGTCCTTCAACCAGAAGGTTGTGGGTTCGATCCCTGCCCATGCAGTCAACATGTCAATGTATCCTTGGGCAAGATACTTAACCCTGAGTTGCTCCCGATGGCCAACGGTGTGTGAATGTGTATGAATGTTAGGTCCTACAGTAAGGTACACTGCTCTGTGTGAATGGGTGAACGACATGTAGTATGTAAAGCGCTTTGAGGGGTCTTAAAGACTGGATAAAGCGCTTTATAAGTACAGTCCATTTACCATATAGGAACGTCATCCTTAAGAGACTTTTGAGTTAAGATGGGTTTTGCAGGTTGTCTTTATAACACTGACATATACGTATTGTTGCTCCTATGCAGCCCTGATTGGTTTTGAAAGCAACAACAAGTATGAGATCCGTAACAGCATGGGTCAGGATGTGTTCTACGCTCTGGAGGAGAACGACTGTCTGACTCGACAGTGCTGCGGTCCCATGCGCTCCTTCACCATCCACGTCGTGGACCACAACGGACAGAAGGTCATCACCATCACCAGACCGCTGAACTGCACAGCTTGCTGCTGCCCCTGCTGCCTACAAGAGGTGAGCCAAACACACATTATGTCCATTAAATCCAGTGTTGGGAGGATATGAGGACTAATCCCACTCTGTTCTCCCATAACCCCTCACTCAGCTGGAGGTGCAGTCTCCCCCTGGGAACACAGTGGGGTACGTTAGACAACAGTGGCACCCGTTCTCCCCCAAATTCATCGTGTCGGACGAAAACAACGAGCCTGTGCTGAAGATCCACGGGCCCTTCTGTGGGTGGAGCTGCCTGCCAGATGTTGACTTTGAGGTGGGTTCATCTAAACTCAGAAAATCCATTAAAGGTCCCCTATTATACTGTTTTTCATTACTTTATTATAGGTGTCAGATATATATAAAACTGAAGAAGAGGGGACACATGTTGATGTAGAAGAGACATGAAGAAGAGGGGACACATGTTGATGTAGAAGAGACATGAAGAAGAGGGGACACATGTTGATGTAGAAGAGACATGAAGAAGAGGGGACATATGTTGATGTAGAAGAGACATGAAGAAGAGGGGACACATGTTGATGTAGAAGAGACATGAAGAAGAGGGGACACATGTTGATGTAGAAGAGACATGCAGAAGAGGGGACACATGTTGATGTGGAAGAGACATGAAGAAGAGGGGACACATGTTGATGTAGAAGAGACATGGAGAAGAGGGGACACATGTTGATGTAGAAGAGACATGAGAGAAGAGGGGACACATGTTGATGTAGAAGAGACATGAAGAAGAGGGGACACATGTTGATGTAGAAGAGACATGGAGGAGAGGATTTTCCATCATAGGTGACCTTTAAATGTGTGCAAACATGACGGGACGCGGCCACTCTCGCCCTCTGGACATCTCTTGTAAGGGATCCTCCTCATGCTCTGGTGCAGGAAATATGTTTCCAATCAGAGCGGGCCTTAGTCTGGATCGAGCCGTCGCACAGGGCACGCTCCTGTGTGGCACAGAGCGGCCATTGTTGCACGCTCAGCTGGTTTTATTAGATTGAGCTGTGAAGGGGATTTGGGTCAGCGATTGAGACCTTTTGCAAGACCTAGAGAAGGGGGAACTGAAGCGTGATATTACCATGGAAGCTCCTCTCTGGCAGCTTTGAAGTTATTACTAGGACAGAAAATTCAAGTTGACACGACATTATGAATGTTCCCAAGATTACCCTACAGTAAAACGTGATGGATTGATCTTCCTCCCGATGTCTTCCTCAGATTTTGACGATGGACGAAGTCACCCAGATTGGGAAGATCAGTAAGCAGTGGACAGGACTTCTCCGGGAAGTCTTCACAGATTCAGACAACTTTGGTATCCAGTTCCCCATGGACCTGGACGTGAAGATGAAGGCTACTATGATCGGAGCGTGTTTTCTCATCGTGAGTAACGTCTTTGCCGTTGGTCAACGTCAAAACAGCAAGTTTTAGATTCTCTCACAGCAAAACAAGAGTTACAATTTTGAAATGACAGAGGCAGTCACCTCACATGACCCAACTTTTACTCACTGGTAGTCGGAAACTTCATGTACCTGCCACTTAATGCACCACTTAGCCTACATTGTGTGGGAAATGTGACCTGAAACCACCCCAATCACCACAAACAGCTTCTTTCTGTAGCAGCACACCACATTCGCTAAAGTGCTCCAATGCTAATCTCTTAAGACGTTGAGTTGGCTGGGACATATCAGGGAATCATTTATATCCTAAGCTATATTTCAACATTCATTCTGTGTGACTGTAATGCATCATTTCTTTGCCTTTAACACGTTCGTCTTGGTGTTTTTCCACACAGGACTTCATGTTCTTTGAATCGAACAACTAGGAGCCAAACAGGATACTCATGTAATCATTTCTGGAGAGCCATGATCAGAACAAAACGCCCGAACATAGAACAACCTCTGGACCAGATGTTTTAAAAAGGGACTACCTTAATGTTGCAGTTTTGCATGAACAATGATTTAGAAAGGTTTGTTTTAGTCTTAGCTGCTCCGGTTGTTTGTGACTAAGCTGTGAGTGCACACTGCAATGTTTCTAGACAAAGCTTTATTTGTGTTTACGGAACTACGGTGGCCTACAGGTGCAAACACCAGGTCAAAAACATTTCCATTGAGAGAAACGAGCTGCAGCTTCAGACCGTAAAGAATATTTAGTTACTACTGAAGACACTTGAATATTAGGATACCGTCCTTATATCAGCAAAAGGGAACACCATGCAGGCAAGAGCTGTTACACAGGGAGTACTTTAGGAGTGTTCAGCCAAAAAGCACTGGTGTAATTTGGTCAAATCAATAGTCAACATGTTAATATATAATGCTCTTAGCTATATTGTGCAGTTTTTAGTTTTTAAGCTTCTATTTATTTATATATGTTGGTCATGTGTGTGTGCTCTGCTTTATACGATTGTATGTGTGCTGCTATGAGTGTGTGTAACTGAAGCATCATAAGCGTACTATAATATTTGTAATGCCATAACAGTTATGCATTATCATTACTGAACGGAGGGGTTGTGGCTGTGCACCCCGTGTTGTCCACACGAGGGAGCTAGCTTTTCCTTTTAGGAGAATCCTTGCTTATGCCATCAAGTTTTTATTGGGAAATGAGTTGTATTTTCTTTGGACAAACTCAGGTTGGAATGCATGCGGCTGTGTATTGTGATGTTAGCTCCTGCTGGCACCAGGGACACACACCTTCGCCTCGTACTATGGATATAATGACGGAGTGATCGTTTGGGGGGGATTTTGTTCATCAACTCATCAAATAAAGATTTTATTTTGTAATCAAACCATTAGCGTAGTGGGAATAACAAAGCACTCAAGTGCCAAACTTATTTTGATATAATTGGACTTAGAACTTCTACTCCACTACAGTTATTTAAAAATCACTTTGCGTATTAAAGCGTGTAATTTGCATAAATAATAACACCAATAGCACTACCATTATATACAAATACAAATCATAAATTGGATCCAGATTGACAACATTAAAATGCCCTGACAAAAAGAATAGGATAAGAAATGAGTACAACAAATGTATTATTGTGAAAATAGTTACTTCTGTACTTCTACTTAAGTAACATGTTGAATTTAAGACTTTCCCTTTAATGGAGAATTATATATATCTACTTTTAACTCTAGTGAATGATCTTGATATGATATAAACTATTTTCCAACATCACGGTCGTTATATGATGTCAATTGTGGTTCAGGAAAATGAGAAAAAAACATACATTTTAAGTTATTTTCTAATATTTAGTGTTATTTTCTTTTTTAATGAAGTATAACACACTGCCATTTTGACAAGCTTGTCTATCATAAATGTTCTTGTGTCTCGATTATTGCCCCCCTTTATGAGCTATTTTCAGTCATCACAACTTCAGTTTTTTATTAGAAATGACTTTATTCAGATTATTTTCTTGCCACTAAGATCATCGCTTGAAAGGGTTAATAGTGCGAGGTGCTGGTGCTGCGTCCTCTGAAGGCTCTGTGTTTAAAAGCCAAAAACGGGAGTTAATCTATTCCCACTCAGATATAGAAACACAACTTATTCTTCTACTTTTCACTAACACTTTGAGCTCATTTGTGTAATGTGATGAATGCAAACTCTGAGAGCTTAAGTTGTGCAAATATAGTACAAAATAAAAAACATATTGTGACGTGTGCAGATTCCTTTTTAACCAAATCCATTTTGCCTCAAAACAGCAAGCCTTAAAAAGGAAAATGCTCTCTTGACAACTGGTATGACAAAATCCATGAAATCTATATCATGGAAAGAATCACATTCTCAATGAGGCTACAGGAAAACACATTTGAGGAAATATGGAAAAAGTGGAGAATTTACATATCCCAAAGACGACCATCCCTTGTTTGACGGTTCCTATACACCGATTGAATGTATATAGATGTGTATGTATGGACACATGTATGTGTGTGTGTATTGTATGCATATATGCATGTTGATATGAATGCATATGTACATAGACATTTGCTATTTCAAACAACCCCTGTGTACTTTTTCGTTTTTATTTTATTTTGACTAATTTTGTTTGCTATTTCATTTGTCACTTTTGGGTCTCTAAAAATATATGATTTGAAAAACTGTACTTGTATTATAATGTGACCCCAAATAAATAAAGAATTAAAAAAGGAAGATGCTTAGTGCACACAAGCCTTTCTATACAGTTTAACAGTGAGTTTTACAATTGTCAGACCTTGTAAATGTGCATGTAAATCCACTCTGGTTTGCTTGTTAATTATTGGAGTTCGCCAGCTGCTTTAATGGCTACCTTCACCTTTTTTTACAGCAATGTTCTCTGCAGAAATCCAGCCCGCAGGGTGATTGATTGGGCCGATTACGTCAAACACAGATGTCCTTGAAGGACAACATGAAAAGGGAAATTAGTACCATTATTTTTCAGCTTTTTCTAAGGAAGCTATTAACCTGCAGCAGTTAACCTTGGGTGCAACCTAAAGAAGTCTCATTAAAAACGGCCCTTTAAGCTTTTTTAAATCACACATCAATGAAAAGAGTAACTACTGAAGAGGCTTGAATAGAAGTGCTGCAGATTGTAAAGGTGCATACCCTCTTTAATCCTTATCTTTTTAGACTTGTGACCGTTCTTTTATTTGATTAATGGAAGATCAAAATCTCAGTATTGTAGAAATATGCTACATTTGTCAGGCTGGTGTCAGTGGGTTCATAGATCATGTCCTCAGAATTGTGGGATGTTTCATATACAACATACTTGTGGCCACAGATCGCACTAAGTTTTACAATTCTCAACCTCAAACCCGAGTTTCTGTGAGTTACGCAAAGCCTCTTTTGGGTGATAACGATAGTTTTACACATTGCCAGTGGAAATATGACGTGGCTGCACTGATTGCTAATCAAGCTGTGGTTAGAAAACAATGAACAGCTTGTACATAGAGGGCCAGAGGGAGGATGGATAAGGATTACTCACACCTATTGTAATGTCTCCGTCCTGTAACAGAGTTGCTCAATGCAGGTCTCTCACTATATGTTACAAATGGATTAAAAAGGTCCAAAGTTAAGTTTGAATTTATATCAAACGACAAACCGTTGGATCACACCAGCACTGATGCTAAATCGCACCAAGGGCATAAAGTTGGGCAACAATGGCCCCTTCATAAAATCTGTCCACTGAGAGACAGGCTAATTACTCATAAACGCTGCTGAGGTGTTTCTAGGACAACATTTGGGCCATTATGACACTAAATGGTGAAATACCAAAGTCGTTGCTGGCAATAAGTTGATCTTCTAAACAAACCAAACGACCAAAGGAAAACCCCAACATGCATACTCTTAAAAGACACTTTTTCTTTTGTACCATCTGTATATTGACTGCCTGTGGGTGCTTTCTTCAATTGCAATGGTACCTCTCACACCCCACATTTAAATGGACTTCACTGGGAACCTTCCCCAACTCAAAGTGAGTACAGAAACAGCTGTGGTGGACAAAGATGAATGTTTAACTGCAGTGTGTTCCTCCTTTTTGAATAGACCGTGGAGACTTCCTCAGGACTCACCCCGAGTGGTAATCTGTAATGTCAGATATAATATGCAGATATAAGCGCTTTGAGCACCAGGAAAAGCGCTTTATAAATATAATGTATTATTATTATTATTATATAACTGAGAAATCCTCCAGAGCAGAAATGTCACTGCCGTCATCCTAACAGAGATTTACTGGCTGCAAAGTAACCGATTGGGAAGTCACAGATGTTTTCAACAGCTTCAGTATGCAAGGGTTAGCTTTAACATCCCGTGTATTAGACTTCCTTTCTAATCGAGACCATATCAGCCTTAATGCGTGGTCATTTAAAATAACTGCACGTCTTTCAAAATGCCAGAATCGGTTAGTTTGACGATCTGGAGTCACAAACAAACAACTTGGACATGCTTTGCCTCTGTGATTAAAGGAGTAACTTCCAAGCTTCTTGCTGTATTGTGTTCACACTGACACATGTAGGAGCTGAAACTGTCATTGTTTGTTTCATGTAATTGCTGGGTTGAATAGCGTTGGCATTGTAAAGGCTGATTGTTGTCTGGACAGTTGTAACTATCACGATGCATCAGTGAAACCAGTCTTTATAAAAACAATGTTTAATAGCCAAGATGGAAGGAAAAATAAACTCCTCTGATTGCCCGGCACACAGCGAGAGATAAACAGAGAGTGGTTTGCTCACTAGGGTCAACAACACATGTGCAAACGCAGCCTCGAGAAACACACACAATGGGGGGAGGGGAAGCAGATGTAAAGTACAGAACGGGGCGGTGGTTGTTTACTTTGACCGAGAACAAATCAAGCACCGTTCACCCCATCAACACGGTGTCCTAAAAGTGATGCTCGTTCACTCAAAAATAGTTTGTAGGGAACATACTGCTGCCTAAATTGCAACTGCAAACAACATTTGTTAACCTGCTGTGCATGCTCCTGGGTAATTATTAATATGCCACATCTGACGGTAAAGTGTTATATCTGAGCTTAAGGACATCTGGCAGCAAAGAAGTCACAACCCCTCTTTGTTTGTTGCAATCGGAGCTTCTAGATCCTTTGTTTTGGTAACCGGCGGCTGCATGTTTATTTAGTGCGAGTGAGACCCTCCCTTTGAAACGAATGGCTTTAAAGACACCAAAAGACCCCACACACACAGCATCGTAAAAGCAACATGGCAGGGTTCAGCCTTCAGCTAAAACCAGGTAGCTGCACATTGGGTTACATGGATTGAGGTCGCTCTGCAGATAAAAACAATAGCTATTTACCTTTTTGTTAATCAAATAACTCCAACTAATGCAAGCCCAGTGTACTAACCTCTTCCCTTCATGGGCTACTGCTCTTCTTCATCCCGTTGTGTCTTCAGTGGTCACTTTCTCAGGTGGTTTTGAATGTGGTGTTTAAGGGGATAGTCATATCAACAAATGGACAGGATCTGATTAAGAGATAGTTCTGAGCTTACCGTCTAATCGTCAATCCTGACCAGCAAACTCTAATTTAATGGCCTTATAAAGATATCACCCTTTTCAAATGAAAGAAAAACCACGTAGGCCACAATATTGCCTCCAACTGCATGCAAATTAGAAGAGTGAAAGCTTATTTTTGAAGGCGATAAAGGCGGCATTAAAAGGACAGTTAATGCAAGGTTGCATCCTCTTCTCCTCAACCTACTGGGTTTCATTTTAAGCCTTGTGGGTTTAACAAGGCCATCTAATGATGACATTCAAATGAGAGGCCAGCAGACGTGGTCATTATGTGTCATTTTCAAGGAGCACTGCCCACAAAAAGCCATTTTGCAAGCATGAAAATCACATAGTTTTGTAAATCGTCAGTCAATAAAACATCCTGCTCAAGTGTTTACGGTAAAATAATGTTTGTAGTCTGAGACAAAGGAAGGCAGACCGCCCGCCCACGATGAAGGTGAATTAAACCATGGTTAATCTCTTTTTCCTTTTGTGGCCAGACTCTGGGGTGGAATAAAAAATGTACTTGCTGTGCTTGTTAATGTGCCTCTTTGGTGTAAGACTGAACGTGGTGTTGATGAAACCCCCACCCAGAAAACCCTAGACCACACCCCGGGCTGATGGTCTCGTAAGTGGGACCACGTAGACAGGATGACGTCAAGATAATTCCCAGGAAGAGGATCTGATGTGGGGGAAAGCAGCGCTGCCCTCTCCATTGATCTGGACTAGTAATTTAACTTCTTGCCGAGCGATCAAAGCGGGGGTAAAAATAAAACCCATTCTTTAACAATCATAGTGCAATTGTGGGTTTTCCAAGCAAGGTTGAGGGGACGAAATGTCTAGGATTTGTGACTCACCAGTGCAATTGCAAAACCATCCGGTGGCACCGCCAACAGAGGGTTGCTTCGGAAATAGAAGGAAATCTAAGGTGTGTCCCGACCACAGGCAGTTATGTCATTTTGGCTACGGTATCTCCTCGAGCAGTCCACTAACACTTTACGGCCAAGAGGAGACGATGATGAAGTGGCATCTATGTCATTCAAGAAGTGTTGGCATTATCAATATGCTGTTGAGGATAAGAAGAGAAGAATACAATGTAGTTTGCACAATGAAAAACGTATTTGTCTTTCTTTATGTCCTCAAATGTTCAGTTTCCCCTGGAGTAACTTTTTTTAATGTTTTTTAAACAGTGCTATGGAGAAAGGAACCGATATTTAGACTGTGATACATCTGAATAAAGTTTCCATTGGATAAAACTCTACTAAAATAATGACGTTTCCTTCGACTAAAACACGCTATTACTGTAAGAGAAATCAAAGTAGTAATGGCGGCCATTAAGACGGGTCAGTGAATGAGTAGAGGAACAATTTCAGCCTTATTTTACCATGTGTCCCTTTTCCCTCCTCATCGGAAAAATGTAGTTGTACTCTAATATTTGCTTTCCTTTATAGTCTGCCTCCTTAATGAATCATCTGTTATTTTAATTCCAGCTTAAATTAAATATAAAAAGTGCACAGTGTCTCCAAAACAGTGCTTCAAATAGAGGACGGTCTACTGATGTCACTGTTTATTCTTCTACTAAAGCGAGGACAGTGTGGGCTGGAGGAGTTTTATTTAGCTCTGAAATAAACCAACATTAAAAAAGCAGGCTCCAGCGCACACCACCTGCGTCTGAGCATCCTTTTAAGGTTTGATAAACAGCAGTATTTAGCTGTGAGTTAATGTGTGCAGCAGTCCAAAGTCTGCTACCTTCTGCAGAATGACTGAGGAGACGGGGTAATTATGCGCAGGTGTCCTGATCAGTTCTGAATGTGCCATTTTGTGTCATTACATGTAATTCACTCACCCACACCTAGTGCTGCGTACCGGTACGCCGAACCGGTACTGGACTTGTAAAAAGTTTCGGTTCAAGTCCGGTTAAAACCGGAACGTCGGGAACCGGTACTTGGACTCGCAAAAAAACTAGCACTTACTGGTGTCTGTGGTTATTTAAACATTCCCTGATAAACGTTATTCAGCGTCAATAAATGAGTGCTAATCCCAGTGTGCTCAGTGTACAACATCACATGTCATTTCACCTTCGATTCACGGTTTGAAAACGTAGCATTTCGCCACATGCTAATGCTAACCGGAAGTGAAGAATTTTCTGAATAAAAGTATTAAGTTAAGTGTGAACTTCCGGTTTTTTCAGAATAAAACTGATTTAAATTAAATAGTGTATTTAATTCAAAATTACGCCATATCAACATTGATTTTAATTTCTAACAGTATGTATGTACATCACTATGTATGTAGTATGTACTGTATAATGTACACATGTAGAGTTGTAGAAAATACATGGTGTGCACCAGCGACGTGCAGTCAGGGGAGGCAGGGGAGGCAGAGCCTCACCTGTCATACTCCAATCAATGTAACGGGAAAACAACTAAAGAAAAACTAAATAGTAATAATAATAAAATGTCTCCACTGATCTGTGTTGTAAGTGTGATTTATGTTTGATTCCAATCGCTTTTTATAGTCAAAATCAGCTAATTTGCCGAGCTCCGCTAAAACTACGGGTAGCGATGAGAAGTGAGGCAGGGACGAGCTCTGCCTCTCGTAAGCCCACAGTAACTGGCTGGAGCGCGGGCACTAATGTAGCGCGGACACTTATTTTGTGAGCGCGCTCAAGCCAGTTACTGTGGGGTGAGGTGAGGCACAGATGAGCTCTGCCTCACCTCAGAATGCGTCACCCCACAGAAACTGGCTGGAAAGCGGGCCCTAAGCGCATGCCTGCACCATCTCACTGTAGGTCACCAATGTAATGTTTGTAGATCCCTTTATTACATTTATCCTCACCATCCATAGTCTCTAAATAACTTATTTCACGTATATATGATATTTAGGCCCGCTGGTCTCATCATACAACGGCAATGAAAAAAGCACCAGGGGAGGCAGCCATAACCTCTGCCGCACTGAAGGGGGCGCACGTGAGCCCACAGGTTCTTGGTGCTACTGTTATTCTACGCAGAGACGGTAGACGCGAACAACAAACTAGACTTTTGAAACTACAGGAAGATAAGGAGGACTTTTACAAAAAAGTAATAGAGATTGTTGTCCAGAAGGATAGCATGGACTTCATCTTCAAGTCAATGTAAGACCACAATTGTAATGCAAATGGAATCTTACGAAGAAAGAACAATCCAATATTTAAATTGTGGGTAGGCCTATCCTTTTGTTGAACGGTCTGTTTAAAATGAATTGAAGCATCAGACTAAAAAAGCTTTTGAAAATAACCGAATATTTCGATTAAGGTCAAAATATAATATTTGTAAATCTGACTCTGAAAGAGTCAGTGCCTCACCAGCCATGAACCTCACCGCACGTCACTGGTGTACACAGACAGTACAGTACACTCTGACTGTATAGTAGGTGTGTAACAGTGTAATGCATATAGTCTACACTACACTCTACCTTTCAGCAACGTTTTAGGGATTTAGGCTCAGTCAGCTCAGGGACTGTTTGGTTACTTTAGTTTGGTAAATGAAATAAATGTTTGAACTTTGTAGTAGTTCACTGTAGTTGCTGTCATAAGTCATTTGTAGACTAAGTGGCAAAAAGTTTTTTTTTTTACATTTGTACATTGTAGAGAAATGTAGACACAAGTTGGAAGGGAGCACAATAAACCTGATGAGTTTGAATTTGAGTTGATTATGAGTTAATTTTCAATTGATAATTAGCTCACAATAAGTTCACTTTAGTCACACAACTTGACACAAGCCTTGGGTTCAGGTCCGGACTTATAAGTCTGGACCTGAACCTGAACCTCTGGACTTGAGTCCGGACCTGAACCTGAATGTGAGTCCAGGTACGCAGCATACCCACACCACAGGCATCCCATATTAAAATGTCATCAATGCACTCGGTTCTTGTCACATTTCTTTGCAAATCTTGACTTGGAAAGATACAAGATGACATTATGTCCTCATATTTATAGAGGCTTCTCATCTGATGGGATATTAAACTGTTCCTATAAACTCTGGACATTTCCACATGTTTGGTGGGTGTTCAGCCAGTGAGCTTAATTCTTACCACGCGCTGCCAACATGCAGCCACTAACACTTATATTTTCCAGCTGTCGAGAGTTCCCGCTAACCCACGGGGCAAAAATGAAATGTTAGATGTGTGTCACCTAGTCGTGAAATTACACTTTCTTTAAGGTTTATTTTGAGTGCAAGCAAAAGGATTGATACTTTGGCTCATTCTGTGTTTGTCCGAGCTTCACAGACACGATGCCCAAGACTTAAAGAGGTCATTTTCTCATGACCCACTAACTTTAGAGTCAGTTAAATGCTGAATCACTGTAAGCACAAGTCAAGGTCTTTATGCTGCGTTTTCTGGCGCTGGGTCTACATTTTGGAGGTTTATCAGGGCCTCTGGAAAATAAGAAATTCATCTCATAAACTCTGGCTTCTGCTCTTTCTGCATGAAACCGGTGATGTCATTAAGTAAAACAATCTGCTCACTGGCAGTCGGACGGGAATGGTTTTGCGCCGGGGGGGCATGTCTGTTACGCCTAATAAGGAATGGGAGACACACAGACAAAGCATTGGTTTCAATGCTGGATATACTGAGAGACACACATGAGACAAAGCATTGGTTTCAATGCTGGATATACTGAGAGACACACATGAGACAAAGCATTGGTTTCAATGCTGGATATACTGAGAGACACACATGAGACAAAGCATTGGTTTCAATGCTGGATATACTGAGAGACACACATGAGACAAAGCATTGGTTTCAATGCTGGATATACTGAGAGACACACATGAGACAAAGCATTGGTTTCAATGCTGGCTATACTGAGAGACACACATGAGACAAAGCATTGGTTTCAATGCTGGATATACTGAGAGACACACATGAGACAAAGCATTGGTTTCAATGCTGGATATACTGAGAGACACACATGAGACAAAGCATCGGTTTCAATGCTGGATATACTGAGAGACACACATGAGACAAAGCATCGGTTTCAATGCTGGCTATACTGAGAGACACACATGAGACAAAGCATCGGTTTCAATGCTGGATATACTGAGAGACACACATGAGACAAAGCATCGGTTTCAATGCTGGATATACTGAGAGACACACATGAGACAAAGCATCGGTTTCAATGCTGGATATACTGAGAGACACACATGAGACAAAGCATCGGTTTCAATGCTGGCTATACCGAGAGACACACATGAGACAAAGCATCGGTTTCAATGCTGGATATACTGAGAGACACACATGAGACAAAGCATCGGTTTCAATGCTGGATATACCGAGAGACACACATGAGACAAAGCATCGGTTTCAATGCTGGATATACTGAGAGACACACATGAGACAAAGCATCGGTTTCAATGCTGGATATACTCAGAGACACACATGAGACAAAGCATCGGTTTCAATGCTGGATATACTCAGAGACACACATGAGACAAAGCATCGGTTTCAATGCTGGATATACTGACACATGCAATGCAACCATTGATGGAAGCTAAATGAAATGTTGGCTTTCTGTTTTCCTCTTCACTTCTCTCTCTGTGTTTTCACCACTGTAAGGAAGCAGGACCAACATCTGCAGCATCAGGTGCCACTTCAATATTCTGTCGTTGGTTAGAAGAGGGATGGTTTTTCTTTTGTGCTGTGTGGAAAGCAATGTGTAATTCCACTGGCAGAAACTTAAAGAGGCCCTATTCTGCTTTTTGGGGTTTTCCCTTTCCGGTAGTGTGTATGTCATTTATTTAGAGAAAACATAAAGAGCTTTTTGAACATTGAAGCATGGAGACATGTCACAGTGTAGACACTACATACTGATATACACCTGAACATCAGCAGGAGAGGACTCTTTAAAGTAGAGACACTACATACTGATATACACCTGAACATCAGCAGGAGAGGACTCTTTAAAGTAGAGACACTACATACTGATATACACCTGAACATCAGCAGGAGAGGACTCTTTAAAGTAGAGACACTACATACTGATATACACCTGAACATCAGCAGGAGAGGACTCTTTAAAGTAGAGACACTACATACTGATATACACCTGAATATCAGCAGGAGAGGACTCTTTAAAGTAGAGACACTACATACTGATATACACCTGAACATCAGCAGGAGAGGACTCTTTAAAGTAGAGACACTACATACTGATATATACCTGAACATCAGCAGGAGAGGACTCTTTAAAGTAGAGACACTACATACTGATATACACCTGAACATCAGCAGGAGAGGACTCTTTAAAGTAGAGACACTACATACTGATATACACCTGAACATCAGCAGGAGAGGACTCTTTAAAGTAGAGACACTACATACTGATATACACCTGAATATCAGCAGGAGAGGACTCTTTAAAGTAGAGACACTACATACTGATATACACCTGAACATCAGCAGGAGAGGACTCTTTAAAGTAGAGACACTACATACTGATATACACCTGAATATCAGCAGGAGAGGACTCTTTAAAGTAGAGACACTACATACTGATATACATCTGAACATCAGCAGGAGAGGACTCTTTAAAGTAGAGACACTACATACTGATATACATCTGAACATCAGCAGGAGAGGACTCTTTAAAGTAGAGACACTACATACTGATATACATCTGAACATCAGCAGGAGAGGACTCTTTAAAGTAGAGACACTACATACTGATATACACCTGAACATCAGCAGGAGAGGACTCTTTAAAGTAGAGACACTACATACTGATATACATCTGAACATCAGCAGGAGAGGACTCTTTAAAGTAGAGACACTACATACTGATATACACCTGAACATCAGCAGGAGAGGACTCTTTAAAGTAGAGACACTACATACTGATATACACCTGAACATCAGCAGGAGAGGACTCTTTAAAGTATAGACACTACATACTGATATACACCTGAACATCAGCAGGAGAGGACTCTTTAAAGTAGAGACACTACATACTGATATACACCTGAACATCAGCAGGAGAGGACTCTTTAAAGTAGAGATACTACATACTGATATACATCTGAACATCAGCAGGAGAGGACTCTTTAAAGTAGAGACACTACATACTGATATACACCTGAACATCAGCAGGAGAGGACTCTTTAAAGTAGAGACACTACATACTGATATACACCTGAACATCAGCAAGAGAGGACTCTTTAAAGTAGAGACACTACATACTGATATACACCTGAACATCAGCAGGAGAGGACTCTTTAAAGTAGAGACACTACATACTGATATACACCTGAACATCAGCAGGAGAGGACTCTTTAAAGTAGAGACACTACATACTGATATACACCTGCACATCAACAGGAGAGGACTCTTTAAAGTAGAGACACTACATACTGATATACACCTGAACATCAGCAGGAGAGGACTCTTTAAAGTAGAGACACTACATACTGATATACACCTGAACATCAGCAGGAGAGGACTCTTTAAAGTAGAGACACTACATACTGATATACATCTGAACATCAGCAGGAGAGGACTCTTTAAAGTAGAGACACTACATACTGATATACACCTGAACATCAGCAGGAGAGGACTCTTTAAAGTAGAGACACTACATACTGATATACACCTGAACATCAGCAGGAGAGGACTCTTTAAAGTAGAGACACTACATACTGATATACATCTGAACATCAGCAGGAGAGGACTCTTTAAAGTAGAGACACTACATACTGATATACACCTGAACATCAGCAGGAGAGGACTCTTTAAAGTAGAGACACTACATACTGATATACACCTGAACATCAGCAGGAGAGGACTCTTTAAAGTAGAGACACTACATACTGATATACACCTGAACATCAACAGGAGAGGACTCTTTAAAGTAGAGACACTACATACTGATATACACCTGAACATCAGCAGGAGAGGACTCTTTAAAGTAGAGACACTACATACTGATATACACCTGAACATCAGCAGGAGAGGACTCTTTAAAGTAGAGACACTACATACTAATATACACCTGAACATCAGTAGGAGAGGACTCTTTAAAGTAGAGACACTACATACTGATATACACCTGAACATCAGCAGGAGAGGACTCTTTAAAGTAGAGACACTACATACTGATATACACCTGAACATCAGCAGGAGAGGACTCTTTAAAGTAGAGACACTACATACTGATATACACCTGAACATCAGCAGGAGAGGACTCTTTAAAGTAGAGACACTACATACTGATATACACCTGAACATCAGCAGGAGAGGACTCTTTAAAGTAGAGACACTACATACTGATATACACCTGAACATCAGCAGGAGAGGACTCTTTAAAGTAGAGACACTACACACTGATATCAACGTGAAAATGAGCAGAATAGGGCTTTAATTGAACGAAAATGTGAGTTGTAATTGAGAAAAATATGAATATGAATGTATGAATTAAATGAAATGTGATTTATGACACGCTAAAAGGAGCTTACAACTAAAAATGCTCAATAATCTATATAATATTACGGTTTTTTTTTAATTAAAGAGACATGCTGCTTCTGATACCTTACATTTTGTAATTTGATTTGAAACTGAAGTGGTATTTCTACTTTAAATTATCTGAATGCATGATTTACTACTCATACGAATCATGTAATGCTAAATATCCATATACTGAAAAGAAAAAAACACTACAAAACAAATATCAAAATAACTTGTGTGAAAATATCGCATTTGAAATGATTGAAAACTGCATATTTAGTAGTTTTACCACCCTTTTCCCCTGATGAGTTTGAATGAAAAGTCTCTTATGAGCATGTAAAGGGGAGTACTGTTGGTCAGGGGGAGGGCAGCCTGGGGGAGGGCTGTGAAACAGTAAAGGGGGTGGAGGGGGGTGGGGAGGTGGGGGATTTATATACAGCTGTGCTTAGTCACACTTTGCGCAGGACTTGCCTGTGTCAGGGTGAACACCGTTATCTCTCACCGGGAGCAGCCTCACCATAAAGGAACCACGCCTCGCAGAACTCAAACTCCCGGAGCTCAGCCTGAACTTCACATCCACTGGAGAGTTTTATTTCATTATTAATTTTGAATACCGCGAGAGCGCACATATCGAGCCTGCAGGGCTTTCCGGACGGTCACGCGCACTCTGTCCGGGAAACACACGCACAATAACAGACATGGAGTACCTCAAGTTTTGTTTTGTGTTTTCATGCTGGGTGAAGTTTGCACTTTGTGTCTTCTCTACTGATACTCCTCAACCTCCTGCGGCTATTCCTAAAGGTAAGACACTCTGCGCAAACACACACATACTTTTACTTTAATCGGAGTTGTTTTTGTTGTGCATATGTAGGATTATATAATGTTGGAAAGTCGCATGAAGTTACTGTCTGGGCTCGAAGAGGCGCATGTTGCATGCCTGTGGCTCCCTGTGCGTGAATCTGTCAAACGCTGTCGGTGAGTAAATTACAAGATAATGAACCGTCTGCGGTTTCTCACAATCCTGATTTTATTTGTTTAACTTTGGCTGCGCGCAGCTCCGATTTATGCGTTACATGGCAGGCTGTAAAATGTCAGAGATAAATAACCAACCGACTGGAGGCGAGACTTGGAGACTTCCACTTGTTGAATTTGAGCAACCATGCAATTCTTTTTGGATGATTTCCTATGAATCAGAATACAAGGTTTTCTATTTGATTTGAATCGCAAACACGCAATTACGTGCCTGAGAAAGCGAGATAATTGAAAGTTGATACACAGCTGTAGAAACACTATGTATCATATGTCACGGTTTTATTGACTTGTTGCCATGATGTCCCTGATACTAAATTACTCCAAATTACCCTCAAATCATTTAAGTTAAACACATCTATTTATACAGTCACGTGGCGTCTTGTAAAGAGTTGCAAACAACAACTTAAGTGGGTACATGTGTGTGTGTTTAATACCAGTGTCATAAGTGCTGTGGGTTTATACATTTAGTCTTGAAATGTAGTTTAAATGGTGGATGTTGCTGGGGGAGGCAGGCTAAAGGGCACAACAGCTGCCTTCAGTCCCCACAGGTTTGTTTTGTCCTCTGGTCCACACACACACACAAACACACGCACACACCCAGAGTGTCCACATTAACTTTACAAGGGTCACAATGTTTGCTTATGAAAGCTGTGTTAGTTCACCTGCATGGGGGGATTATATCAGGAGGTAAGAGTGATGCAGATTGTTGGGATTTATACAGTAAACCCACTTAATCTCTAATGAACGGTATTCGAGGTATAAGGGAGGCTGTGGCTCAGTGGGTAGTGTGCTGAACTTTGAATCAGGGGATAGCAAGTTCGAGTCTCACTGCGCTCAGCATGTCGTTGTGTCCCTGAGACACTTCACCCCAAATTGCTCCTGGGGATTGTCCACTGTACTGAATGTATGTAAGTCGCTTTGGATAGAAGCGTCTAACAATGACATGTAATGTAATGTAATAGCAGATTTGATATGACCATGCACACTTTATTATAATCAATTATTTTAATACGATTGTGCTTAAATGTGTTCCTGCAGCTCTGCTATATTCCTTAAGATAACCAGGTGCCATACAGTACAAAGAACAGTTTTAAGTATATGAAGCACTGCCTTAACTAAAATAAAGACTTTTATAACTTGCCACGTTGATGCAATAGTAAAATAGCAGAAACAAGAGAAATTCAGAATGATTCATTTTGTTGTAGAGAAAAAGAGGTCACATTTAATGTAAAATGTTCCAGTCTTATAATTCCAAAAGGAATATCATGCACAGATGGTTCAGCAAGCAACTTCTCCAGTACGCAAAACTGTGATCAAGCTTTTGCAATTTCTTGATGTAAAAACAAGCGACTACTTCTACTCTACCAAAGGCATTTTGATGCTTTAAAAAAAGGACTTGTGAGTACTCAATAAAACAGTTTGTGCAGGAAAACATCGGTGCATTAAAGCACAAAATGTGTTTTAGGTTGACTTTTAAAATCTGTCCAGGGACTACAGATGAAAAATAGCCTCTTGGCTAACTCTGGCACGTTTACAGAAATGTTCATTAATCACAAGCACTGTCCCTGTTAAATAAATGAATAAATAAAAATAAAATAAACTCTCTAGTTCACCAATTATCTGCACTTTCTTGGAGTCTAATGGTAAGCAAGGCACCAAAATGACTATAAATGATTTCAAATGTCCAGATTTGTGTTGAATGCCACCTGTGCAAGTTAGTGTTGGTTCACACTTCCTTCAGATTCTGATACAGCTTCGCCAACTCCTCTTGAAAAACCACAACTGTATAGCACGGACGCGAAAGGCCTGATTCAGCAGGAAAAAGGGGGCATTAGAGAGAAAGAAAGCCCTCTGCCCAGATCTCACCATCTTGCCAGTCTGCGAGCAGCGGACGTGGCTGTTAGTCGGCTCGGAAAGTTACAAAAATTGGGCGGTGCAGACCCCCACTGTCCCGCCACCTGAAAGGAGCCTTTCACTTACTCCTGACTGCGTGAACAGCACTTCTGACAGGCTGTGTATTAGGTTTACATGTAGCTCTTGTGGTGCGAGTGTAAACCACTGAGTTGCTTTTAGGGTCAATTCACTGTATTCCCTTAGTAACATCAAAACTATCAAATGATATTTAGAAATATGGTGATTACTAGCAGGATTAAAATGTTAGAAGAGACCTTTCCCAGAACTCACTGACGTGTCAACAGGGAGAATTTTAGAGAGAAGAGAAGGAAACTCCACCTACACTTGCATTCTGTATAATAGCGCTGTCTATGCCTATATCATTTCAGTCTAACAAACTAACAAACCCTGCTGGCAGTCCGAACATGCAATCAGGCCTCCGAACATTGTCACTATGTCACCACAGCGTTGGTACCGTGCCTCCTTTAAACCAAATATGTCATTTGTGTCTCTTTTTCTGAGCCTTGTCTGAAGTATTCTGCCAACTATCAAATAGCCAAAATAGGGTCAGCAGGATATCAAGCGGAGAGTTCCCATGATGCAATGTCTTTCTCTTAAGCAATTTGAAAACAGATGGCATTTCAGCAAGGTTATCGGGACTATAGTTACAGTACAGCTATCTCATTGTGTTAGCTAGCGAGGCTTTCAGTGATGGATGTGCAACAGTGGGATTTAAGCAGCTGTTGATTTCTGGCAGGAGTGATACAGCGAGCAGGGTCTACTGTGAGAAGTATTTTCAACCTTTCTTTTAGGTCACATTATTAAAAAAGGGCCCTATTATTCATATCAGTATGTAGTGTGTCTACTTTAAAGAGTCCTCTCCTGCTGATGTTCAGGTGTATATCAGTATGTAGTGTCTCTACTTTAAAGAGTCCTCTCCTGCTGATGTTCAGGTGTATATTAGTATGTAGTGTCTCTACTTTAAAGAGTCCTCTCCTGCTTATGTTCGGGTGTATATCAGTATGTAGTGTCTCTACTTTAAAGAGTCCTCTCCTGCTGATGTTCAGGTGTATATCAGTATGTAGTGTCTCTACTTTAAAGAGTCCTCTCCTGCTGATGTTCAGGTGTATATCAGTATGTAGTGTCTCTACTTTAAAGAGTCCTCTCCTGCTGATGTTCAGGTGTATATCAGTATGTAGTGTCTCTACTTTAAAGAGTCCTCTCCTGCTGATGTTCAGGTGTATATCAGTATGTAGTGTCTCTACTTTAAAGAGTCCTCTCCTGCTGATGTTCAGGTGTATATCAGTATGTAGTGTCTCTACTTTAAAGAGTCCTCTACTGCTGATGTCCAGGTGTATATCAGTATGTAGTGTCTCTACTTTAAAGAGTCCTCTCCTGCTGATGTTCAGGTGTATATCAGTATGTAGTGTCTCTACATGTCTCCATGCTTTAATGTTCAAAAAGCTCTTTATTTTTCTTATACTGCCTGTGCTGCAGCACCTCTTTTCACCCTCTGTCTGGAACCAGAGTCCAGTCTGTTCTGATTGGTTGGCTGGCCGGCTCTGTTGTGATTGGTCAACAGCTTAGAGATGTCCCGCCCCTTAGCCTCTCACGCACAATGTGTTGTAGCGCCATCCATATGTCATACAAAATATAATAGGGCCTCTTTAAATATACAAACGTTGGGATATTTATTGCAATATTTAATTGTGACACCATTTTTGAAAATGGCTGTAAGACAATGACACTATTGCAGTAAAAAACAAGCTAACAATCATCAGAAGTAAAGACAGGACCAACTCAGTAGCGCTGGACTGTTCCCATCAGAGGAAATGGACGCCCTGAGTGTAATTATTTCCCCTGACAATAAACAGCATGCCATAAACTAGAACCAATTATCTGTCATTTCATAATAAATTACAGGTGTTTTTTGTAAAAGAGCTATTCTTGAATCAAAATGACGTGAGGACTAAATTGTTTCCTGGCTCAGTGCGGGTGACATCATGCCACATCCTAGGCAGAAGGACCTGCGGTTGGACATGTGTCGTTAAAGACAGGCTTTTTTTTTTTTTTGTGATGGAAACGGTGCGTTGTGTCTATTATAGAAAATAAGCCTCATTTGAAATAATGACTGTGAGCATTAAGTGTTCTGGTTCCTTTTGTATCTCTAATTTCGAGACTTAAGCTAATAACAAACACATGGAGTTAACACCTAGCAAGAGGTAAATGTGTTTTTAAAGGAAAATGTATGTCTACAGGTCGAGATGCCTCTGAATCCTGGCTTTTAGTTATCGAAAGAGCTATTTCTTAGCTGAAGCTGCTTGTTATATTAAACACTAATGCATTTGAAAGCTGGACAATCTTAAGAAGTAATTGAAGGTTGGCGAGCACGCTATGTTTAGCTCAGGGCTGAGAGTTGGATGGATGGCGGAGTTACTAGTAGAGCAGTCAAATAGGATAATAGGAATACAAAAAGGGAGATTTATAGATTTCCTTATCCATTATATCCATCCTTTATTGATTCGGTCTTATAGACAAATCCACAGATGGGTTTTAGAAGTCCTTGTGCAGATCTCAGACATAAAGCTACCAGTATACTTCAACAGGTCTGCTTCCTGGATCTATCCACCAGATTTGAGGGGGGACTATTTAATGTGCAACACTACGATGCCTTCCTGGAGGGACGGTCTGATAATATGCCTTATTTTTAATAACAGTATTAAATCCCTGTTTAGCCGTACGCCCAACAACGTTGTTGTTTTCAATGGAAAATCTTTTAAAAACCCAACAAGCTTAGCATCAAATGGTAGACAGATTAAACACATTTCACCAAAACAAGAGCCGTAAGAGAACATTAGATTTATATTCACCAGGTGTCCATGAACAGGACTCCAAATGGATAATGAGGATAATCCATCACAGCTGGAGAAGCAGCTGTTTGCTATTGCAAAAATGAAGCTCTGTGGCCAACACATTTATGATACTAAACGAGTGTCTAGCAGGATTATCTCCACTCAACTAATCCAAGTAATGAAGCCATTTCTTTGCCATGTAGTATCAGCAAATGCAGCGTTAACGTACCCTTCACCGTACACAAGAACATGACACTTGCCCTTTTATACTGTATTGAGCAAAAATGGATGTGAATAACTCTTCGCAGGTCTTTGTGGATAGGGATAAGCTATATATTTGTCTCTGCTTACACACTGACTTCTTCAAAATGCTTCTGTGTTTCCTTCTTCAGCTGTTGTGTAATAAATAGTACACTGACTATTTTGCTTTTTTCACTTTAATCTCCTAAAGTGTTTCATGTACTCACTCAGGCGGCCAATGTTGACATAAATCATGCATTACAAACCAACAGATTACACAATGATTGTATCTTTAATAAATGTCCTCTGAGGCAAGGCAGGAGTTAGGAATTCTACAACATTCCCTTTTAGAGAAAACAGTCACCAGGATGGGAAGGGTGTTTGCTACGTTATATAAAACAATGAGGGATGTCAGCTGCATAATGGGCTGAAATGTTGGCACAGCTCCAAGGCTCATGCCCAGCTATGAAGGTTACATTCCTGAGTCTGTTACACTCTATAATCTCTTACCAATCTGCATGTACCCTGACGATTCCCCTTTCCCGATCTCAGTTCAACGACTTGAGTTAAAATCACATTTCATATGATGGGGGGTGACTTTCAGGAGGGTGCACATCCTCGGGCAAATTCCAAGTTCAGGCATGGCCCATTGGATTGCACAAAGAAAAGCACAGTCAATCATAACTGTGCGAACCATGCAAGTATAAATCATGTCTGATTAGATATTCCCGGAAAGGAATGTAACGCTTTAAGGGACCCTATTATGCTCTTTTTCATGTTGATATTCGTATGTAGTGTCTCTACTTTAAAGAGTCCTCTCCTGCTGGTGTTCAGGTATATATCAGTATGTAGTGTCTCTACTTTAAAGAGTCCTCTCCTGCTGATGTTCAGGTGTATATCAGTATGTAGTGTCTCTACTTTAAAGAGTCCTCTCCTGCTGATGTTCAGGTGTATATCAGTATGTAGTGTCTCTACTTTAAAGAGTCCTCTCCTGCTGATGTTCAGGTGTATATCAGTATGTAGTGTCTCTACTTTAAAGAGTCCTCTCCTGCTGATGTTCAGGTGTATATCAGTATGTAGTGTCTCTACTTTAAAGAGTCCTCTCCTGCTGATGTTCAGGTGTATATCAGTATGTAGTGTCTCTACTTTAAAGAGTCCTCTCCTGCTGATGTTCAGGTATATATCAGTATGTAGTGTCTCTACTTTAAAGAGTCCTCTCCTGCTGATGTTCAGGTGTATATCAGTATGTAGCGTCTCTACTTTAAAGAGTCCTCTCCTGCTGGTGTTCAGGTGTATATCAGTATGTAGTGTCTCTACTTTAAAGAGTCCTCTCCTGCTGATGTTCAGGTGTATATCAGTATGTAGTGTCTCTACTTTAAAGAGTCCTCTCCTGCTGATGTTCAGGTATATATCAGTATGTAGTGTCTCTACTTTAAAGAGTCCTCTCCTGCTGATGTTCAGGTGTATATCAGTATGTAGCGTCTCTACTTTAAAGAGTCCTCTCCTGCTGGTGTTCAGGTGTATATCAGTATGTAGTGTCTCTACTTTAAAGAGTCCTCTCCTGCTGATGTTTAGGTGTATATCAGTATGTAGAGTCTCTACTTTAAAGAGTCCTCTCCTGCTGATGTTCAGGTGTATATCAGTATGTAGTGTCTCTACTTTAAAGAGTCTTCTCCTGCTGATGTTCAGGTGTATATCAGTATGTAGTGTCTCTACTTTAAAGAGTCCTCTCCTGCTGATGTTCAGGTGTATATCAGTATGTAGTGTCTCTACTTTAAAGAGTCCTCTCCTGCTGATGTTCAGGTGTATATCAGTATGTAGTGTCTCTACTTTAAAGAGTCCTCTCCTGCTGATGTTCAGGTGTATATCAGTATGTAGTGTCTCTACTTTAAAGAGTCCTCTCCTGCTGATGTTCAGGTGTATATCAGTATGTAGTGTCTCTACTTTAAAGAGTCCTCTCCTGCTGATGTTCAGGTGTATATCAGTATGTAGTGTCTCTACTTTAAAGAGTCCTCTCCTGCTGATGTTCAGGTGTATATCAGTATGTAGTGTCTCTACTTTAAAGAGTCCTCTCCTGCTGATGTTCAGGTGTATATCAGTATGTAGTGTCTCTACTTTAAAGAGTCCTCTCCTGCTGATGTTCAGGTGTATATCAGTATGTAGTGTCTCTTCATGTCTCCGTGCTTTAATGTTCAAAAAGCTCTTTATTGTTCTCATACTGTCTGTGCTGCAGCACGTCTTTTCACCCTCTGTCTGAAACCAGAGCCCAGTCTGCTCTGATTGGTTAGCTGGCCGGCTCTGTTGTCATTGGTCAACCGCTTAGAGATGTCCCTCCCCTTAGCCTATCATACCCTACTCATGCACAATAACCTATATAACACACTACAGGAAAAGAAAAGAAAAAAACAAACATATTAGGGCCTCTTTAACTGAACTGCTTTCCTTTGCCAGACAACTTTCTATAAACTGTTTACTTAGATGACCAAAATAGAAAGAGTCGCGGTTCCCTGTCCAGAACCGTCTCGTCAAAGAGGAAAGATCCCGTTATCCTTCAGCTCAAGGCCGGGGAATATTCCCATGGTACCACTTTCCTCTCTGGAAGAAATGCTTACTCAAGCTTCGCCCGAGCCAGCGAGTCAGAGATTTTGCTCATCGAAGTGTGAAAGTGTACCGAGACGGCCGGTCCCATGTGGTTCAGAGAAACAGGGAGAAATGCCTTTCTTGGAGAGGAGTTACAGCAGCAGTTTGAGCTGCATTCCTCTCCTCCTGTGGGCTGTTCTTACCGTCCCGACATGAGACTGTTTACTCTGACGAGACACTCATCCTCCATAAACACGGCTGTCTCCCTTTTCAGAGTAGCCATCTGTGTCGCTTCATTATCAGAGGGATTTACGAACTTGATAATTAGCCCGGTTCTAAACTGTGTATTTAAATGTGAAAGTATATGTTCTTCTGTTATTAAGAAGAGAATCTAAATATGAAGTCAAAGCAGCCCCCAGTTGATTGAACTTGATATGAAAACAGATGTATGGCCTTGGTTTGAAATATAATTAGCAGATGATTGTTCCCTAGGTACGTTGTGTTTAGAGAACATATCAAAATACCTAGCCAAGGTTTCCAGCCTGAGTTCACATGAGGCCACTGGGAAACGTTGTGTATGGAAAAGCCCAGGAAGAGATCTGCTTAAGTATTGGAATAACAACTTTGATGTAAGAAATAAAAGTGTTTCTTTCATCTCCTTTAAATCAAAGGTGGTTAGCGTCGACAGACTGTACTTAACTGGGAGCTTGCTTGTTGGGATGCACTCATGTGGCCTGCGTGTTTACGACAGGAGGAAGATGAGGAGGTTCTGTAAGGTCACAAAGTCAGCGAGGGGTAAATCGTGTGAGCCGTTTCCTCCTGACATCAAACGTGTCCCTGACATCAAATACAAGTCAGTTTTACTGTGTTCAATGGGTGTGCAAGACAAAGGCAGAATCCCAGCTTCTCATGTGTAGGAAGTCTTTGAAAATGTAGTCAGAATAGGGTTCGAAGCAGGCAGCTTCGAGTTCATTGCAAAGAGAAATATAAAACATATGTCCTGGGAGTTTTCACAGCATTACGAAAATAATGATTTTTCCATGACGCCTACAAATATTGCCAAGAAATCCCTAAGAATACTCTATCAGAACTGCTTACTGGACCGTTAAATTACACAGATACCCTCCACCCACACATATTAAATTAAAGAGGCTGTTTCCAACTATTTCCTTTACTTTACAAAAACAAAAATCAATCAATATTCAAGCTGTGATTGGCCAGAAAATGTGAATCCCAGATGCTAACCCTTGCACTGGGTCATCATCCCAAGCGAAGAACAAGAACATGGACACACCTGTTCCTCAGACTCCCCTCCCTCTGAGCGCAGCTTAATCTAAATCCCAGGTTTCTCTGAATCTGCCAATTCCTTCGCGATGGCTCACCTGATGCTGTAAGGAACGAGGCAGACAGACAGACAACTATTCGTGACCCGTAACAGAACCTCTGTGTCGGAGAAGACCTGGAAAGGCTATTAAAGTGACGACAGGGCCACAGGCTAGACGGGATGAGACCATGACTAAGTCTCATTGACTGGAAATGAATGGAAAAGATCTGTCAGGAGGCTGCCTGTAATATACTTAAGTGTGACGAGTGGGTGGGAGGTGGAGGATTATAATTATTCTGGCAACACAATTATTAAGAAAATGTTCTTGCACGCTCAGGCTTTGTTCAATGTACTTCTTCGGTGTTGGAATAAAGAAGAAAATACAGTGGACGTTCGAAAAGTAAATTCAAGCCCAACTTTTAAGTGTTTTTGGAATCAGATGTCCATTTCTAGGAGACGTCTATATCCACTTTGCCACTTCCCCTTTCAATGGCCACCATAGAGGTTTTGATGTCCGCTCTGCAAGCTGTCGTGATGGAACTGTACCGGATGGAAAGTCACGTCACATATCCTCTCCTTAAATCGTTACATTCCTAGTAATATTACTAACCAATGAACACCACAACACTTTCAAATCTCCACAAATGAAACGATAAAGAAATACCAATCTGTGTATTCCAGCGTTTTAACTGTGTACTGGGACACATTGCACTCTTTCTGGCCTCTGTCACACTTCCAACGCTACTTGCCAATGTCCAATAATTCCTTTACGAGGCTTCGGTGACACATACTGCTGCATATTAAATAGAGAGCAGATTGGCTCTTGAAACAATAAAAAGTAGGATTAGTATTGAAGTGGTTCAATAAAGAAATATTAAAATGTCATTAACTTTTTGTTGGCCTGCACAGAACTGCATTTTGCTCAATGGTAATGAACCAGTATGGAGTTTGATTCTCTAGAGATCAGAGGACTTCCCTCCTTGGCTCACTATCAGATTCTGCTTTCTAATCAAGGCTACTCCCAGTTGGTTTGAGAAAACAAACCAGTACAAGAGAAAGCTAGCTTAGTGGGTGTAATCTGCCTCTCTGTAGCTGCACATGAGGCTATGGTGCTAATTTGTACTTGGTCTACCCTTTGTCAAACCTCAGATGTCAGCACTCAGGTTTGTGGATGTTCTTTTAACCAAAGAAGAGGAACAATTATTTGGTCAGAGTTTAAAAATGTAGTTCTTCTTTTGAATGAGATCAAAACGGCAGTAATTTGAGATGTAGGTTTGGACTGTTAAACCAAATAGCTGCCGGTTTGTTGACATAGGTCTGAGGTTTACAAGGAACTCGTTCCACAGAATAGGGAATCTCAAGACTTATATAAGCGTCAAACACTAACCGTATTTCGGTGGATACCCTTCGATGTAAACCAGGAATTTGCTCTCATTTCACAAACTAAAATGTCACTGTTTCCAGCTGCAAGAGTATCTCCGCACATCCCTATCATTTGGTCTGCAAAAAATATGTGATGACTTTATGAGACCCATAAGTAAGTTTGTGGAAATGTTTTTCTTTGCAGAGAAATTGCTGGTTCTAACAGTCGCAACAGAGGAGACAGACGGATTCCTCCGCTTCATGAAGTCTGCAAACTACTTCAAGTACAATGTGAAGGTAAGATTCTAATATTACACCCACCGAGTGTCCCAGCTAACGAGGCTGCTCTCTCTCTCATAGACACACACAGACCAGCCAAATGTTTTCATCCCACACTTCCCAAGATTGATTAGGCCTTTAAAGGAAACAATGAAGTGCACCAAGCTGCAAAAACATCCATCTTAAAGAGATACTCCCCGATGTGGGTCCAGAATTCCCTTCTGAGGTTGAAACCAGCGGTGAAAGAAAACATTGTTGGAGGTCAGAGTTAGGCGCTCACTTCAAGCTACTTTTCTAGCCTGTTTGAGCCCTCATTGGCCGACCTTTCTAAATAAGACTTAATGTTGTCCATTTCCTGTTATGCTTTGCTTGATTATATTGCTTCTCCAGGCTTGGTGTGTCTCATCTTCGTCCAGAAAAACCAATGAGAGCAAATTAGTTATGATGTAGAGCTTTTTTCCATTTACTGTTGAGATAGTGCGGTTCTGTTTTTTGGCAGCACTGACACACAAGCTTATAAAATGTTCTAGCCCTGGTTCAAAAGGGTAACATAATTGCCTTATTTTCCAAAGCTCTAGATTTTGTATGAAAATATTGAAGTACCAATCTTACTACACTTTAGAAGATGGGTGAAACATGTCTCCCCGCCGTGATTTTTAGAGATTAAAACATATTTCCTGCCTCAGGTGTTGGGAATGGGAGAGCCGTGGAAAGGTGGAGACGTGGGCCGTTCTATTGGTGGAGGGCAAAAAGTCAGACTATTGAAGGAGGCCATGGAGGCGCTCGCTGACCAGGAGGATCTGGTTGTCCTTACCGTGGACAGGTACGTTGACAAAATGAGAAGCTCTCTACGGAGGGAACACAGGGATTTTAGCCTTTGCAGACCATTTACATGCACAACAACCTAAATAAACACACTTCAGGAAAGGGAAAACCCCAAAAAGCACAACAGGGCGCCTTTACATTGCCGTGTGCTGAAAGGTGCTGTATAAATAAACTTGCCTTGCCTCGATTTTATGTTTTTAACAGAAACTTGGATTGAACAAAATAACAGTGCAGCTGTTCTTATCGAATCAACCCCTCCCAACTTTAGTTTTATGAGTCAGGAAAGAATGCATAAGAGAGGGGGTGGAGTTGCTATTCTGTTCAATGATTCGCTTCAATGCAGGAAGACATCTTATGGGAACTTTGATTCTTTTGAATATGTGGCCCTTCAGCTGAAATGCTCCTCTCGAGCTCTGTTCCTAAATATCTATAGACCACCCAAATACTGTGCAAGCTTTTTTGATGACTTTACTGAACTGCTGTCTATAGTGTGTATTGACTTTGACCGTCTGGTCATTGTTGGTGATTTTAACATCCATGTTGACAACCCCCAGGACAGAGGGGCTAAAGAACTGTGTTGTGTTCTTGATAGCTTTGGACTGACTCAGCATGTGACGGAGCCCACGCACAATAAGGGGCACACTCTGGACTTAATTATCTCAAAGGGTCTGAATATCTCTAAGGTTGTGGTGACTGATGTTGCACTCTCTGACCATTCCTGTGTTTTATTTGAGAGCTCTATTTCTGTTCACAAACATGTTAAAAAAGAGGTAACCACAAAGCGATATTTAACTGAAAATACTAGGGAAATGTTTACTCAGAATTTCTCTTCCACACTTGCCCCTGCTAACATCTCAGTAAATGAGCTAGTAGATCATTTTAATTCAAAAATTAAAAATGTTATAGGTGCCATTGCTCCAACTAAGGTAAAGGAAGTGTCTGGCAAGAAAATATCTCCATGGAGAAAGGCCATGAGCGTGAGAGCAGAAAAAAGAGAATGTCGAAAAGCTGAACGCAGGTGGCGAAAAACAAATCTCCAGGTTCACTTTGAAATCTATAAAGAGAGACTTGGCCTTTAGAATTTGGAATTGAAAAACGCATGACAATCGTTCTTCTCTGACATCATTACCAAAAACAAAAACAACGCACGTGCCTTGTTTGCTACCGTCGACAGACTAACTAACCCCCCAGTGTCAGTAGCCTCTGAATTTCTATCCACAATGCAATGTGCAATGATTTTGCCTTCTTCACTGACAAAATTCAGAAAATCAGACAAGCAGTCAGTGCCTCTGCATCAGGAACAGCAAATGTGTCTCTGTGTCCACTTAACATCGATTCAAACACCATGACACAATTCCATCAGATTAATGATAAAAACCTAGAGGACATTATTCAACTTCTGAAATCCTCCTCCTGCTGCCTTGATATTATTCCAACAGGATTTTTCAAAGATGTTTTTCATTGCATGGCCTCAGATCTACTTCATATAGTAAACAAATCTCTTCACTCAGGTGTTTTTCCACAGGCCCTGAAAACTGCAGTCATTAAACCGCTCTTAAAAAAGAATAATCTAGATGCTTCAGTAATGAACAATTACAGGCCCATATCAAACCTGCCATTTCTAGGTAAAATCATTGAAAAAGTTGTTTTTCAACAGTTGAGTAATTTCTTGCATTTAAATAACTGTTTTGATGTGTTCCAGTCAGGCTTTCGTCCAAACCACAGCACTGAGACTGCTCTTGTAAAGGTCTTTAATGACATCCACTTAAACACAGACAGTGGCAGAACTTCAGTGTTAGTATTATTAGATCTCAGTGCTGCGTTTGACACTGTTGACCACGGCATATTACTAGACCGACTGGAAAACTGGGTGGGACTTTCGGAAACAGTTCTGAATTGGTTTGAATCCTACTTAAAGGACAGAAACAACTTTGTTTCTATAGGTAAATACACATCTGAGTTGACAAATATGACATGTGGGGTTCCTCAAGGCTCCATCTTGGGGCCTCTTCTCAATTCAATTCAATTCAATTCAAAACCTTTATTTATACAGATAAAACCCATTGAGATCATAGACCTCTTTTACAATGGTGACCTGCTTCAATTAGTTCCAAACATTAATACAAACATGACAGAAAACAAAGGACATTATATGATACTACAGTTTGTATACTAGTAGCATTTACAGACACCAATATTTTCTGATTGTATAGCGTCTATCCTAGCTTTAAAAACATGAAATGGAATCAAACTGCTTAGCTTCCATTCCTTTTGTAGACTGTTCCATGCTAGCGGCGCTGCGCATCTAAAAGCTGTATTTCCTAATACAGTCCTAGCAGTTGGCACATGTAATACAACCACAGCTTTAGATCTCAGGCAGTAGCCATTTACAATACGCTGTGAGATCAGGGAACAGATGTAAGACGGAAGTTTCCCTAACATTCTCTTTAACATCTACATGCTACCACTGGCTCAGATAATGAAAAACAACAAAATAAGTTACCATAGCTATGCAGATGACACACAAATGTACGTAACAATTTCACAAGGAGACTATGCTCCAATTCAAACACTGAGTAAGTGCATTGAACAAATCAATGACTGGATGTGTCAGAACTTTCTCCAATTAAACAAAGATAAAACTGAGGTAATGGTTTTTGGAGCCAAGTCAGAAAGTATAAAAGTTAGCGCTGAGCTTCAGTGTGCAATGTTCAAAACAACAGATAGAGCCAGAAATCTAGGTGTAGTCATGGACTCTGACCTGAGTTTCAACAGTCACATTAAAACAGTTACTAAATCAGCCTACTATCACCTAAAGAACATATCTAGGATTAAAAGTCTAATGTCACAGCAGGATCTGGAAAAACTTGTCCATGCTTTTATCTTCAGTAGACTGGACTACTGCAATGGTGTCTTCACAGGTCTCACTAAAACATCTATTAGGAAGCTGCAGCTGATTCAGAACGCTGCTGCTCGAGTCCTCACTAACACTAAGAAAGTGGATCACATCACTCCTGTTCTGAAGTCTTTACACTGGCTTCCTGTGTGTCAAAGAATAGATTTCAAAATACTGCTGCTGGTTTATAAAGCACTGAATGGTTTAGGCCCAAAATACATTTCTGACATCCTGCTAAATGATGAACCATCCAGATCTCTCAGGTCTTCAGGGACTGGTCAGCTTTCTGTCCCCAGAGTCAGAACTAAACATGGAGAAGCAGCGTTCAGTTATTATGCTCCAAACATCTGGAACAAACTCCCAGAAACCTGCAGGTCCGCTGCAACTCTGACTACTTTTAAATCCAGCAAGAAGACTTTTCTTTTTGTCGCTGCTTTTAATTGAACTATTCATATCTTAGACTGCACTGTAACTTTTATCCATGTATTTTTTCTTTTAATGTTTATTTTATTAGCTTTTCTTTTTAATGACTAATTTTAAATGCCTTTTTCTTAATGTCTTTCATTTTTTGTAAAGCACTTTGAATAGCCTTGTGTTGAAAAGTGCTAAATAAATAAACTTGCCTTGCCTTGCCTTTAAAGACAGAAATACCTAAGCCTATCTGTTCACCTTAAAATACTGTAGGGAGGTTCATTGCCTTCTTCTGATGTAATGTGTGTGTGTGTGTGTGTGTGTGTGTGTGTGTGTGTGGTGTGTGTGTGTGTGTGTGTGTGTGGGTGTGTGTGTGTGTGTGTGTGTGTGTGTGTGTGTGTGTGTGTGTGTGTGTGTGTGTGTGTGTGTGTTTGTGTGTGGTGTGTGTGTGTGTGTGTGTGTGTGTGTGTGTGTGTGTGTGTGTGTGTGTGTCTGTCTGTCTGTCTGTCTGTCTGTCTGTCTGTCTGTCTGTCTGTCTGTCTGTTGTCTGTCTGTCTGTCTGTCCTGTCTGTCTGTCTGTCTGTCTGTCTGTCTGTCTGTCTGTCTGTCTGTCTGTCTGTCTGTCTGTCTGTCTGTCTGTCTGTCTGTCTGTCTGTCTGTCTGTCTGTCTGTCTGTCTGTCTGTCTGTCTGTCTGTCTGTCTGTCGGTTTGTGTGAGATGCAGAACACCTTGAATTGCCGTGCAGATCTATACATTAGAAATTCAACTAATTTTCACAATCACAGACTATAATAATTACCATGAGAGCGATGCCTCCCCACTGAGAGGAGATACCTCACCTGTATTCGGCTTTAACCCGCCCATCCCACTCATTCATGTAAAGGCATAGAGCGTCGGCAAGTATATGAGGGGAGTAATGTTCACTTGCAGGTAGCTGAATTATGACTTTTCAAAGCCGATGGAAAGTTTTACTGAGTTAATGTGAGTGGTTTAGAATAATAACAGCTTTGCAGGCCATATTTCCTCAAATGGAGCTCAAGATGATGACACTTAGTGCACCGTGTCACATGGATGATGTGAGCTATAATTGCTCTGCAAACGCAAACACCCTTGAAACAGGTAATTGGAATGTTTTCCTGGAAGAAACTGCATCTGCACTTCACGGAAGATTATGAGGCTTTTAAAATGTATTTTAAATATAATCATGCTCTGACAGTGTCTGCTTCAGTCACAGCCTTACATTGTGTCCCTACTGTAATTCACTCACTGAAATGATAAGTGGAATTTAAATTCATTCACTGTGTTGCTGGGCTTCTGAGCGCAGGCTGAAGTTCCCAAGAGAAAATGATTGCATGCCTAAGCACATTACGAATGGGCAGGACGTTCATGTGTATAGAAATGCCTTTTGAAACATTGAACCAGTTACGTGTGTCCCCATATTGCTAAATACCACACGTCTGTATGAAAATATGTTAGGTCCTTCTTTTAAAGAGGCCCTATGCTTTTGCACGGGCAGTATGATACAATTAAAGAGCTTTTTGAACGAGACATGTCCCAGTAGAGACACTGAATACTGATATGAACATGAAGAAGAGCAGAATAGGGCCCCTTTAAAAACAGACCATTTCATTCCAATTATTACATTACATTTATTTTCTTATCATCAACATTTCATTTAAGTTACAAGAAGTTACAAGAAGCAGTAACTATGATTGATGGGTTAACAAGGGTCAGGGGGTGCGTGGAGGAACATGTGTCAGCCAGATGTGGATACAGTAGGACAGACAGGCTTCCTCACCTACATTACACTTCTCCTCCTCTCTGTACATGCCTGAACGAGGTGGCTTTCCCTTTTCCTGCCACCTCATATATGTATACAGGAGAGGATTGGTCCATTTCAGACTAGTGTGTACAGTTCACTGACACATGTGGAGAATCAAAGTCACACCCACGAGAGGACATTTTATAGCTCTGTGGAAATGAAGAACATTAGAAGTTTCCACATCCTAAAATATCTGCCCTTTGAGCAGAGTGCTTTTTAAACAGTCAGCACCATGTCCATTTAAAGGGTTGGGCACTTTTCTTTATAGACCATGCATACACTGGCATCGTTTTTGAGTATTTATATCCATTAAAAGCAGGACTCTTTGAAATACCTGACACGAATATTGGCTCACTCATGAAGAATGTTCAATGCTTACAGGTAAGATTTAGATCTCAAGCAGAAGCAAGTAGAAACCTAGGGTGTGTCAGATGAAGATAAGGCATCTCAAAGGGTAAAGGAATGATTTGTGTTGTTTCCCCTTCACCTCTCCCTTTTAGCTATGATCTTATCTTTGCTGGGGGACCAGAAGAGATTCTCAGGAAGTTCCAGCAGGCCAATCACAAAGTGCTCTTCGCTGCAGACGGGCTGATCTGGCCGGATAAGAAGCTAGCTGACAAGTACCCGTCAGTCCGCAGTGGAAAACGCTACCTCAACTCTGGAGGTGGGTTTCTCAAATTCGAAAAAGGACAATGTTTTGACAGATCACCGGACAAGACAGGCTTTAAACACATTGTTTGTATAGTGCAAAGGTGATCCTCAAATACTCAACTGGTAGGTGACACTGTTTGGGTAACCTGGTGGTAAACACATAACTTATGTGGGTGCGAAAAGGTTTATACTTTCCCCCTTTAGCTGTCAAACGTTGAAGACATGCAGGCCTTGTAGGAATTCAGGGGGCTGAGCAGCCGTGAGGCCTCGCTGTTAAAGAGTGGTGGGACGGCTTCAAGGAATAACAAACTGGAGTTGGTTTTAAAATATAAAACCGCAGGACCTTTATTGGTATCTCTTGGTTTAAATTGGATGTATATTTGTCCTGTAAACTGTCTCCTTGAGGTATTTCCTGTCCAAGAAGGGGACAGAAGCCCATTCACGTGATTAAGGAATGTTACTCTAGATTTCTATAGGTCACCCTCATTTCTGAACTGAATACATCCAACGATTATTAACAACAGCAGACAGTAACAGCACATTCATATCCATAATCCAGATGACATGGCGGACTGCATCCTGCCATCTGTCTAGGACTTCAAATGACTGGTTTCTCTGTGGTCGCTGGCCTGGCCTGACCTCCCATGCTGGAGCGTAGCTGCCGGTCAGAGAATGTTTTTAGCATTCATTGTCATCGACTTGTCATGTACATTTGTCTCGGACCCTAGACTGTGCCACAGAGTGTATACAATTGCCGGTTGTGTTTGTGTTGCTAAAGCTACCGCCCAAGTGACCATTGGTAGAGTTTTATAGAGACCAGACACACACTACTGTGTCACGGAGACAACGGTATTTTGTCGAATGAATCAAGAGACAGTTGGTTTGTGTTTGAGTGTGTCTTTTTGTTGTTTTAAGTCTACTCGAAAACCAAGGTAATACAACTGTAAACCTGAAACTAATGAGGGGCTTAGCAATAAGAGTTGCAAGATAGTCATATTGTTTTGCTTTGCAGATAGAATATTGTGCACAGTGTCCAGCAGAGCACACAATAGTTGTTTGGGTCAAAAATGCATGCCGTTCCCAGCACTCTCCGGGATTTTATATAGCCCTCATTTTGTGGCTAAACTACCGACAATTTTGATTTGCATAAAATGTCATGATTTCCTTTTAACTTTTTATTGCTCCTGCTTTTTACATGATGTCATCCGTTGACTTGTTCCCAGCGTCTGGGAGTTTTTCTTTTGCTTGAAATGATGGGATACAAAATGTCCAGCAACACAAGCAAACCCTGCAATCTGTCAGTGTGGTCAAGAGCAAGAGAGGGGACAGAGAGGTGACCGGGTGTAACTGTAGATTGCCATGAGAGTGTACATTTAAAGAGGATGTGAGATACTGGCACACAGCGCTGGCAGACAGTTATAACATATAGATTACAACTCTCTTACTGCACTCTGTTCTATCTACAGACTGTGGGAAAAGAGCGTTTCTGCCCATTTCTTGTGTGTTTGGGATTATTGCCAAAAAATGTAAGGCATCCAGGCAGTATACTGTAATTGTCACCAACAGTCTACCAGTCGTGTATAACCTTGTAAACGTTTCTCAAGCGTATACTTTGCCCCAGGATATGCGTTTGACGCTGTTTATTGCTTTCAGGTATAATTGGATACGCCCCGTTCATAAACAAGGTTGTTACACAGTGGAACCTCCATGACAATGATGACGACCAGCTCTTCTACACCAAAATATACGTGGATCCTTTACAGCGAGTAAGTATCCCATGTCAAAGCCAACACTTAATAAGAGATTATATCCATATTACGAACTGGATGGCATAATAATCTACCTTTTCATGTCTCCCAGCACACTCTCAACATGACTTTGGACCACAAGTGCCAGATTTTCCAGAACCTGAACGGGGCCATTGGTGAGAAATCGGAGACATTAAATTCAAATAAATGTCCTGCTTATCTGTTTTTTATTTGGCTGAGCTAACTTCAACCAACTTGGCACTGTCTTGCTCCTACACTCTGTTAAACGCAACAACAAACAAATCTGAGTACTTGTAGGCTTGGCAGTCTACCCTCTAAGTTATAAACCTTCACAGCATCAGCCCATGTGGTGAGTCGATTTACATTTCCTAACCTGAAATGTATCTTGTTCCTCTTTTTGGCAGACGAAGTGCTTCTGAAGTTTGGAACAAACCTCGTAAGAGTTAGAAACACAGTGTACGACTCTCTGCCAGTGGTTGTCCATGGAAACGGAAATACTAAAGTAAGTAAAACGGTACACCTTACTCAGGCACACCTAACACAGTACGTATGGCAAAGATTACATACTTTCAAGTTACTCCTCTACGACATTATCATTTCCATTTGCAGACAAGTTTCTGTTACCAAAGATTTTCAGCGCACCACTTCAAGAAATATCAAAACTTTGCATATGATAGTTTCAGTAGTACGGAGCCAGCTCTTTATTCAGTGGAGGTTTGGCTAAAACTATAGGCTGCAAAGCCATGTGGGCCCCATTTTCTTTTCTTCATCCCTCTGGGTAAATGACATATTGGTCTTAGCATGCTGAAATGCAGGATGACCGTGTGCTTCATGAACTTGTGGAGCTTTTCTCTTTCCTTCCCCCATCTCTTCACACGTCACCACCACCAGCTGCCTCTCTCTGGCCTTCCTTGGTAATGAATCAAATCCGACAAACTATTGAGTCATTATTCCCGGAGAAGCTCAACATGCCAGTAGTTCACAGACTCCTTAGCCTAGCTGTGGTTCTGACCATTTCAGCTGCCTGGCTGGATTACCAACCATTCGTTTATTTTTCCAGTTATAATGCAGAGTTCATCTTGGAAACAATCTGATACTGAGATCTGTTAGCAGTAATGCATGGAAACTATCTTCCAGATGAATGTGCAACTTTTGGTTCACACTAAATACAGAGCATAGATAATAATAGTTTGTTGAATTATGAAGACAACCGAGAAAAAAGGGATAATTACACAAGTCGTCTCAATTTCTCTAGGATAGACATGTGGCACTTTTCTTTTGATCAAATTTCAACAATAAATTACTCTGTTGAATATCCACATATTCCAACCTAGGATAATCCAAACAAATCCTAAGAGATAAGAGAGCTCCACTGAATCACAGAAAATATCTTTGCTTGTGCTGATATAAATGCAGTGTAACCTGGCATTGACCTGCTCTTAATTCTTTCCTTGTGTTCAGTTATTATGCTCCAAATATCTGGAACAAACTCCCAGAAACCTGCAGGTCCGCTGCAACTCTGACTACTTTTAAATCCAGACTAAAGACTTTTCTTTTTGCCGCTACTTTTAATTGAACTATTTACATCTTAAACTGCACTGTAACTTTTATCCATGTATTTTTTATTTTAATGTTTATTTTATTATCTTTTTAATGATTTTAAATGCCATTTTCTTAATGTCTTTCGTTTTTTGTAAAGCACTTTGAATTGCCTTGTGTTGAAAGGTGCTATATAAATAAACTTGCCTTGCCTTGCCTACAGATGTACTTGAACCACTTGGCCAACTACGTCCCCAACACATGGAACTATGAGCATGGCTGCAGCCACTGTGACGACGACATTCTGGATTTATCTCAGTTAAAAGTAAGGGCGATTCAATTAAATAATTTCCCCTCTATTTGCTTTGTTGAAACTGTGTATCAGGCCACCTCCCTGCAGGCACAGGAAAGGATCACATATGTCTTGGTCTTCCAGCATGACCCATCCATCTATCAGTGGCCGTCTAGACAGTCGGGGTGGTGCCCAGCTTGTCCCATTTCAACAGATATGCTCTTTCAAACGGTGCTGCACACACTGCCTTCCCAACAATAATAGGTTACGTGCCCGTTGGTCCTTTTGGACCCTTTTAAAAGAGCATACGTGCCAGGGGAAATTACTTGGAGGAAAAAGGAAGCAGTGCAGTGCTGTGGTGCAGGATATGGCTTCTGGGGTTTTAAGAAGGGCTCATTTAAAGGGGTGTCACTGTCAACCAGCCTGCCTTTTAGTGGGCTTCTCAGTATGGGTTTTATCCACCATAGTAAGTTAAGTGGTTACGCTGGACATTTGACACGGGGTTCAGCAAAGGCTGGGACGTATAGCTGCAGGAATGGCAGGCACTAGAATATGTCTCTGTCAACAATATTGTGAAACTTTAATTCATTTTTTTCTGTTTATTGCAAATGACTTTGGTACAATCCTGTTCAGTGTCACAAAATGTACCCCATGCACTTTACAAACACAATGTCTATCACATATTACTGAATCCTGTATCTTATTCCCTTTACATGAAAGGCATCTCTGTGAACGCTGCTCTCAGTGACCTTCCATAATGAATGCAGAAAAATGCTGCTTTGCAATAATAGGGAAGTTAGTGTGGACGTTTCACTCCACTGTGCCTCTCTGTGTTTGTCTGTAAGATTAGGTCAAGTGGAAACACTGGTCATACAGTGTCCAGGCCTTCCTTTTGGGGTAAAACCAGGTCACCTACTGACTAGCTTGGTGCTTTGTGTACTTTGGTTTTGAGCCTTTTGCAACACAATTATATACTGCGGTCGCCACTCTCAACTTACTCCTGTCTGCTTTAATAGATGCTTTAGTTGTGCTTTTCCTGCCCTTTTTGCCACTCCTTTCCTTTCGCTGCCTGTCCACCGTACGTCCGTAACAATTTAGGCTCACATTGGCAAGATGCTTGACATCCCTCTTCGTGTGCATGAAACACAGTAATTGTGGAACTTGCAAATTAGACGGTTCGGCTCGGATCCCTTTTCATCCCGGGTCCAGACCGTTGCTGTGAACTGGTCAAGAGGATGAGGAGAGCAGACTGAGCTGTGTGGGCTGGAGCTGAGGGTCATGGGAAAATGTTTCCTCCTTTCTTCTCTGTGTCGCTTGCTGTAGTTTGTTTTTAAAGAGTATTCTTCGCCTGTCTGAGCCATTATTTTGTACATGAAGTGTCTTCTGAAAAGAGCGATACGTGGCAACTTGGATGGAATTCCTGATAGACTCCAACTGTCCTATCTGCACATATTGCACCACTCATAAATGTTAACAATTGAGTTTTTTGTGATAACAGAGAAAGTGACATTAAAGCAAACAGAATGTGGTAATGGACGACATCTGCTGCAACTTTAAAGTTTGTTTCTGTCTGAAGGGAAATATCAAACCCTCCATGATTTATCTTAAACAGAGTTCCTACACCAAGACCTGTTGTGTGAAGTAATGCTAATTTGTCTTCTCTCTAATGTAAACAGGAATATCCGAATGTTTTGGTTGGAGTGTTCATCGAGCAGCCGACCCCGTTCCTTCCTGAGTTCTTCCACCGGCTGCTGACACTGGACTATCCCAAAGATAAACTCAAAGTCTTTGTCCACAACAATGTGAGTGTGTGCAGCTGCAGACCTCTACCGTGCATTGGTCCTTACATTTGGCTTCTAACGCATTAATATTGTCTCTCTATCCAGGAGGTTTACCACGAGAAGCACATCCAGAAGTTCTGGGAAGAGAACCGGAATGTGTTCAACACTTTCAAGGTTGTGGGACCGGAGGAAAATCTGAGCCAAGGAGAGGCCAGGAACATGGGCATGTATGTCTCTAAATCCATCATCTCTAGGAACCTGTGGTTTAAAGAACACATGATGAAACCAGATGATGGTGCTTTTGGTCCCAGAAGGAAACCTTGCATGTTAAATGACTCGTTCCTAGATGGTGGGTATTTATTGAAAACAAACCACTTAGGATCCAAACAAATGTTAATGCATAGCTTTCCAGGTGGCTACGACAGGCTCTCTTGACCCCAAGATGTTCCCATTAAACGTTATTTATTGTCGGCTCACTAGTAACATCTGCAGAGTTGTGATAATGTGTCCTTTCTTGGCTCAAGCCCACAGGATTGTGCACAGTTAGTGACATAATACAAACCATTTGAATATTGCAGCTTTTCTCCCCGATTCCTCCGACAGTATTTTGCTCAATGTTTAGTGAAGGTCTGTTGCTACAGTGATAATTCAATCACAGAGATCCTATCAAAAACACAGCATGCCTTAAAAAGCCTGGGTCAGGAGGACAGCCCTATAATGAAGAAGTCAAAGGTTTATTACCGGTCTCTAATCTTCTAAAAAATCACATTATCCGCTGGAGGCTTGAGGAGAGTCAGCACAAGAGTCTAGGTCTGCAATTGAAGATGACATCGTATACTTAGTAGCTGATAAACTCTAACTTGTGAGCGTGATTACTACCAAGTATTTAATTGACTGTAATCAGCCGTGGATCCAATAATCACTACTTTCTCTGCTATGTCTGTGTTTCTGGGTTTCATTAGGGATATTTGCCGTACGGATGTTACGTGCGACTTCTACTTCAGCATGGATTCAGACGTGATGCTCACCAACAGACAGACACTGAAGCTCCTCGTGGAGCAGAACAGGTAATCATATGGTAGCTGGAATAGAAACCGCACTGGAACCGGTTCAACGAGCCTCCCTGGTGCAGTAGTTGTTGTGATCGTTGAACCATTGAAAGTGGCAGAACCACAGAAACATTACAGGCGAGTGAATGAAAGTTTAAAAACAGCCGCTCTGGTTTCCTGTTTTCGACCGGACACATGGAAACCGTGATAGAGTCTGTTGCACTAACCTCGAAATGCCACTTTGCAATATACACAAAAACACACATGCTAACCCTTTTTCCCTTCTGCAGCTCGTGAGTTTAAAGAAACCTTCCCATAAACTGGATGTCTTTGTGCCAGTGGCATGGCATTGTGACCTGAAGGCATGCAGCGTAAAACCCCTTCAGGTTATTTAAAGAGTGCATGAGAACTCTCTGCTGGCACTCATGTTATGGGAGGGAAATGCCAGGTCTCAACTAAAATAAATGTATGCATTATTATACTGCAGTGCATTCATATCAACCAACACTGTGATTTATGGTTCCATTATTTCTACTCAGCCAAGTTCATTTCATAAAGGAAAATCCATTCCATTGTGGTTTTGGTTCGTAAGAGCAGTGGAAAAACACATTGTTAATCTGGGCCTATGTCAAGCAAATTCAAAGAAACAGAGTAGATTCGTGGCTTAGAAAAACAGCACACCGTTATACTGGATCCGCTCGAGCGTGATTTGCAGCTATGGTTTTCATTATGCACTTCTATGATATGTTGGCCGCGATTATATCTTTCCAGAGAGGTTCATCTCCTCCATGCGGCAAGACCTCTCTGTGCAAAGTCACTGATCTTTATCTGCTCTGACAGAATTACCATCTCCACACTCTGCCTCCCGCCTCCCTACAGGAAAATAATTGGTCCCCTTGTCACCCGCCACGGCAAGCTGTGGTCCAACTTCTGGGGAGGCTTGAGTCTGGATGGTTATTACGCTCGCTCCGAAGATTACATCGACATTGTGCAGAGAAAACGTGTGTAAGTGCAGAAGGATACACACAATGCATTTGTATGGTTCACACACCAGTATGATCATGCTTAGCCACATATGATCCCTTCTATAGGAGCAACATCCTGGAGTCCTGTCACTAAAGCCACAATCAATGATTCAGTACTGTACATTAAAGCCTGAGGCGTTTCATTTCTCCTCTCCTTTTTTACGTGTTTAAAAATAAGTTGAAATGGTGCCCAGATGGTGCGCATTTAGACGTTCCCCCACCACAGGAGAAACCCAGATTTAATCACCCGCGACCCTGTGGGCAGGAAGACAGTCTTCAGTCTCCTCCTGTGTGTGTGTGTGTGTGTGGGCAGAGGGTCAGGACCTGGAGATAGCATACACCTCAAAGACAAAAAGGGTGAAGCAAGTCGAATTGGTCGTGTCAAACCGAGGGGGTACATTTCAGGGGAACCAAACGTCCCCCAAATAGTCAGCTAATGTTAACCGAACAGATACAAGATTAAAAAGGTATTTCAAAACACTTGATATCCTGCTTTACTTTACCAAATAGTTCTCTAACAAGTCCTGCAAAACACCTGCAGTCATGAATAGCTTCGGGATTCAGTAAAAAGCACAACAAATGCCACTTTTAACAGCAATGTAACATCTTCTTCTCTCTGTCTTGGTGTTTCTAGGGGTTTGTGGAACATTCCTTTCATGGCCCATGTATACCTCGTCAAAGGCAGCACCTTGAGGAATGAACTGAAGGAGAGGAACTACTTTGTGCTGGGGAAACTAGACCCAGATATGGCTCTTTGTAGAAATTCCAGAGAAATGGTAAGAAAACTCAACCTCCATCTTTAGGGATATGTGCATCAGATATTATAGTAGCGTTTATAAGAACATGTCTGCATGAAAGGCAAAGCTACTGTAAGGTGTATTTATACTAGACGATGCATTGCTACCCTGACAAAGTCAACGCTTCAACGGAAACCAAAGTCTGGCAAGTATGAGTGGTTTGAAATGTCTTTGTCTAAAGTCAAGGCATGAACCACCTCTGTTGCTCTATGGTGCATTCATGTTCTCTTCTATCCCAGAACCCTTCACTTTCTCTTGCTCGTGTCCTCACACAGCCATGCTTAAAAAAGATTGTCTTGTCTTCTTTTCCCTTATAAACTAATCTTCCAGATGGTTTTTTTTATCACTCACATGTCATCTGCTATAAACAACTACCATGCCGGATCCAAACTTGGTGTACATCTGGATCGCTTGGTCTTTTTCCCAGCATGCATGTTGCCCATGTTAACCCACAAAAACATCAGCTTCAGAGGGAACCTTGCTCTTTTGTCAGGCGCATGTACGTGAATATTTCATGAGTCACCCTGTCTCTTATTCTGCAACGATATTTTTGTTATTTACCCAATGCTTCTCCTTTATTTTAGACCAGTCACAGAGAAAAAGACTCCCCTTCTCCGGAATCATTCCATATGCTCAGGCCCCCAAAGGTTCTCCATTTGTTTTGATTATTCTGCTTTCTGAAACATACATTTCCAATGGGTTAGCAACTAAGAGCCACTCTAAGCAGTGGCTCATTTCAGGCAGACTCTTGCAAAAGCAATGTAACCGAATGAGAATATATTGGCCCTGTCTACGGTCAATTCTGAAAGAGAGAGGGTATTTATTCAGTAGAACGCTAAGAATGAATGTTTCTTAATGTCTGTATTCTCCATTGGAAGAAAAACTAGCATTATTTCAGATTTGGCAGTTACATATCAAATGCAATATGTGATCGCTGCCTATATGCTTACATAAGAAAACAGGATGCCTAGCAGCTCCTTGGAAATTGATGTTGACATAGACAACACACATGTTGACTTTAGTCTAGGTCTAAAATCTGATATTTGTCCAAGCTAAAACATTTATAAAAACCTGGTTTATATCCTGTATTTTCAATGGCATCCAAGAGTAGATGGAGTAGAGAGAAGGTTGGAGTCCCCTGTCCTGATGCTTTACCCCAAACAGGAAACATATGTAACCAGCTGCTCCCTGAACGCACCGACTGATCTCAGACTAGGCTCAAACCACATTTCCTTTCACTCGTGTAAACCATCTGGCCCCAATCACAGCTTTCATTTGTACATAAATTGGAAACATGCACAAAGAAAACAAAAGTACTATTAATCTATTCTCTTCAAAGCCTAGTCTGATAGAGTCTAAACCACCCGAACACAGCGTGCTTCACTGTAGAGGGAATATTATTCCTGGATTTGCTTCATCCCAAGCTTCTCCCCTGTCTCACCCCACTGCCCGACCCTGTCCTGTTCCCCTCCCACCCAAACCCATAAATAATCCTAGATTATTTATCTCTCTTTTGGTTCTATCCAAGTTCAACCCACTTGATTTCAGTGTGTTAAAATACACTTAAATCATATTAATTTTTGGGCAAATGAAGCTTTAGAGTAGTTTGCCACGAGTAACGGTTTGTCAGTTTTAATGCCAGTGCTTAGCATTGATGAGTTAGCATAATAAGGCTATTACCTGCAGAGCGTTTATGTGCATGTATTACAGTTATGTACATCCTGCCTGTGAGACATTAAAGAGATTTTAACTTTGTGTGAAACTGACTGAACTTTTCCCCCCGTCTGCTGCAGGGAGTCTTCATGTACATGACAAACCGTCACGACTTTGGAAGGCTCATTTCCACAGCCAATTATAACACTTCTCATTATAACAATGACTTGTGGCAGATATTTGAAAACCCCACGGTAAGTCATTATGATCTCGCATTATTCTCGTTACACAAAGAAACCTATTATTGTTCCGAATGGCTGAGGTAAACAGCAGCCACCTGTAAAGGTTATTAGCCATAATGGAAGGATTAGAGATGTGAGACGATAGTGAGGTAATGACTTCAGCGTGATAAGACTCCTGACTGATAAGGCTCTGTGATTCACTACTGTATTTATCACGCTGGGACCTGCCCTGTGGGAGAGGGGATTAGCTCACTGAGGTATGTAGGTCAGCAAAAGAAGTAAAAAGTGTTCTCGTTACAGGACTGGAAGGAGAAGTACATCCACTCGAACTACTCTCGAATTTTCACTGAAAACGTCATGGAGGAGGTTCGTTTTCATTCGTTTGCATCTGTGTTAGACTGAGGGAAAGTGAAAGAATGACATAATGTCGCCTACATCTGTTTTTAACATGCAGGGATTAAATTACAGCCCGCCACGCTCAAGGTGAAGGTGTGAATCAAGTCTGCAGCTCTCAGTGGTCTCATTGTGTGTGTGTGTGTGTGTGTGTGTGTGTGTGTGTGTGTGTGTGTGTGTGTGTGTGTGTGTGTGTGTGTGTGTGTGTGTGTGTGTGTGTGTGTGTGTGTGTGTGTGTGTGTGTGTGTGTGTGTGTGTGTGTGTGTGTGTGTGTGTGTGTGTTGTGTGTGTGTGTGTGTGTGGTGTGTGTGTGTGTGTGTGTGTGTGTGTGTGTGTGTGTGTGTGTGTGTGTGTGTGTGTGTGTGTGTGTGTGTGTGTGTGTGTCGCAGCCTTGCCCAGATGTCTTCTGGTTCCCAGTCTTCTCACAGAAGGCCTGTGATGAAATCGTGGAGGAGATGGAGCACTACGGTTCCTGGTCGGGGGGGAAAAATGAGGTTAGTGCTGTTACTGAACACAGGGCTTTAGTCAACACATGTATTTTCTCTGGGGTTATGTTCACACTTCTTTGTAAGGGCAAGAATGTGTGAAGGATAATATTATGGCTCCAAATACCTACCTATTTTCATTACACTCTGAAGAACCAGTGTATACAATTTACTGTCAGAAATTGAATTTAAGAGGCTTGTAAAGCAGAGAGTATAACCCATTGTGATTCATTATTGTATCCTGCTTATATAATCAACATTTACTCTTTAAAAAAGCTCATTTCTAACCTTCAAAAGATGCCACCCTAACCCTAACCCTAACCCTAAAAAACGTTCACAACAGTTGCCTGAGTTACATAATTATGATAGTAAAGATGAAGTGTCTTGTGGGTTTTTGTAATGAATCCAAGCCAGGCACCAATAAAAAGACATGTAGACTTTACGATAACAGACACGTCTTGTCTGCTGTCTTTGATGTTGGGGTGGGCTGTCACTTCCAAGCTACCTTTCACACCCTTTTGTGGGGTGGGGGTTACATGTTAGCCAGATGTAAAAGGAGATGTTGGAGTATTTTCCTTTCTTAGCTACTTCTTCTACTTCCTTTTAGGAAAGGCATGACTTGAGTCAGGGCACTCGTGCTTCATTTTATTTCCATCATTTAAATATAACCAAATAAATCATGTTTATGGTGTCTATTTCAAGTGGCCTGTTTTATGCAGTTTGAAATTGGTAATTAACGTGAATATGTACGGATACTTCGACCAACTCTGTTTCGAATGGGCTATTAAGCTTCATGCAGTCAGACTGAAGTACAGCCTGAGGATTTAAAGACACACACATGCACACATCCTCATCATCATCATCATCATCATGGGTCGTTAACCACAGTGTGTTTTATTTTCTATCCTTTTTCTCAGGACAAGCGCATCTCCGGCGGCTACGAGACGGTGCCGACGGACGACATCCACATGAAGCAGATCGGCTACGAGAAAGAGTGGCTACACTTCATCCGGGAGTTCATATCGCCCGTCACGTTAAAAGTGTTCTCCGGCTACTTCACGAAGGTGAGTGTCACATTATTTTATGAGATGTGTGATTTAGAGTAGCTGACATGTTTCCCATTGTCTGTCAAGAGGACATTCAGCTCATTTTCAGGATCATATTTGTATTTTGTGGCTCTACTCTGACACCTTAATGTTCAAAAAGTGCTTTATTAAGTGTTGTAATTGGTCAACCATTAAGATATGTCCCGCCCCTTAGCCTATCACGTACAATGTGTTGGAGCTCTAGCCAAGAGAAGAACAAGTGTTAAGTAGTGTCACGATGAACCCAGGGATTTAAGCCTTTGCAGACCATTTACATGCACACACACTTTTATGAAACACTACAGAAATGCCTCTTCAAAGATAGACTGTCAGCTGACTTGCTCTTCATCACAGGGATACGCTGTGATGAACTTCGTGGTGAAATACACACCTGAGAGGCAGGCGTACCTGAGGCCCCATCACGACTCCTCCACCTTCACCATCAACATCGCCCTCAATGCCAAAGACACAGACTTTCAGGTAAGGACTTGTTCATGGGGGGGGGGGCATGATGACATTAGAGCGCTAAGCCTGAATGATTTACTATGAGATTGCCCACATACTGTACATCAGGGGCGTCAAACTCAAGGCCCGTCACTTCATTTTCTGTGGCCCGCAAGAGCTCTGAAAGAATATAATACGTCTATTACACGGTTACATGCCGCTTTACAAAAGGACATTGCCCATAAACTACATGTCCCACAATGCATTTCATTTGTGACATATGCACTGAAGAGACTTGCAATTATTTGCCCTATAGACTTCTGCTTTCAGTTAATTATAAAGTTATGACCCAAACCGATAATAATCCAATGCAGAGGCAATAATGTAATACAATACATTTTATATATAATAAACAGTACCAGTCAAAAGCTTGGACACACCTTCTCATTCAATGGTTTTAATACTGAAGACATCAAAACTATAAAAGAACACATATGGAATTATCTGGTTAACAAAAAAGCCTTTTGCCTTGATGACCGCTTTGCACACTCTTGGCTTCTCTCAGTCAGCTTCATGATGTAGTCACCTGGAATTTGTGCTGGTACTGTATGTATATTTTTGTATAGTCTTAAAGTTATAGCCGGCCCTTTGAGTGCAGCCATAATGCGATTGTGGCCGGCGCTGAAATTGAGTTTGACACCCCTGCTGTACATAATCTTCTCTGAAATCGTAACCTTTTTCTCCTGTTTTAGGGTGGGGGTTGCCGTTTCCACAGGTACAACTGCTCCGTAGCTTCACAGAGGAAAGGGTGGAGCTTGATGCACCCGGGGCGCCTGACCCACCTCCACGAAGGCCTGCCCACCACCAACGGCACCCGCTACATCGCAGTGTCCTTCATCGACCCTTGAACTGACCCTCTACTGTACATTTGACCGTGCTTTTCTTTTTATTCTGTCATGTTTGCGTTGTCCTTTGATGTTTGGTGCCCTGGATGTTTGGCTGATGATATTCTGTTTAAGAAAGCAAAAAGCTTTTAAAAAAGGAATAAGTAATTGCATTACAGGAATCTATGTCAAACAGAGTGACGAGTGGAAAGAAGAGAAAATCAACACCTCAGATACACAAGTGAAGTCAAAGTCAACTTTATTGTCAATCTTTCAGTTTGTGTGTACAGAAATACACACACACACACACACACACACACACACACACACACACACACACACACACACACACACACCTCCACTCGGGATAATGTTCTACGCTTCCATTCAAACCATACCTTTTTTAGATTCAAAACCAACTTCCTAGCTGGATTTGTTGGTCCTTGTCATGATTTTCACAATATTAACATCGTCATGGTAACCGTCATTGCCACACACTGGTTGATAGCAGCTAGCTGTACCGTGCTAACATGCAGTTGTTCGTATTTCAGGTAAAAAGTCTTAAAGGAAAATGACGACCGGTGCTTATCAACCCTCCATTTCTCTGCTTCTGATATTTCTAAAAGTATTTTTCTACCCTTAAATTGTTCAGGTCACAATTGTGATTTTAACTTTAAAGTTTCATACGTACCACCAGTGGAGGATGAATATATTTTTAGATTTTTGCACACCAGAAAAAAACAGCAGAGTTCAATATGAATTCTGTTTTATTGAAGTTTTGTTTTTACTTGAAAGTAAAAGTTGTTGTACATTTCCAACAGCTTTTCTAGAGACATTTCTGCATTATTTTCCCGAGAGATATGTGTGAATGGTTTTTGAAATTTAGCAAGTTGTTTAACTTATTGTCAAAATGTAATAAAAGTCTTTATAAAAAATGAAATACTTTCTTGTCGTCTGCATCGTCAAAACTGAATTGTGCATGTACAGAACGCAATATCTTTTTTTCTACAAACTCCGCGTACGGTAACTACACAAAGGAGCTCCAGGAATCCTCTGTGTCTCTTGGCAGACACAAAGAAAAGTCTGGAAAAGATCCCTCCCCACCGCAGACAGACTTTCATTGTGTTATCACTGAATCAGTTGGTCTTAAAAGTCAGTCAAGTGGTTCTCCATGAAACGTGTCACATGTTGAAACGACCAGGCGGCGGGGTGTGTACCGTTTGGTGAGATGATGTACATCGGTGCAAATGTAGTTCCGTTTACTTTGGGGGCTCAGTGTAAACATGTACACGTAACTTATGAGAGTGCACAGATGGCGGCTGTGAGAACGATGACAGAACAGTGACAGGGGAAAGTAGGGGGGGGGTGTGGTCGACAGAAAATGATTTATAGCTATATTCCATTTCAATCAGGGAGTTGGATTGTGAAACTGGAGACAAGACAACTTCAAAATGTAAATCTGTTACTACAGTAGTTACCTGTGCAAATAAATGCAGTCTAACCTGAGTATCAGATGTAACCTGATTACGTGCCATTACTTTTGGACTACCTCAATATCAAATGCAATGCCAATGAATAAGAGAAGAGATATCAATAAGATGTTTTGTACTGATGTAAGCCAACAGAACAAATTGATCTTATAAGACACACAGTCAAGAATGTGTCCTCTGCTCAGAGATGTTATTTATAGGAAAACCCGCCTTTCATGAAGCATATCCAGCCCATACACCAACAATGAGCACATACTGCAGTCTACAAAAGCAGTTCTGAAATCTGAGCTGACAGAAAATGCTCCATTTTTAGTTTAACACACACAGTTAAGCTCACACACACTATTTAATGCACATATAGGTTCTCCTGCTCGATATAAAACAGAACAAATGAGCCAACGATTCAGGCAGTAGGCGTATGGATTCACTCGTAAAGTATTATCCTACAGAACAGTACAGCTTACAGAGAAGAGATAACATCTGATCCTTTTACAACAAACACTAAATGGTTGTTACTAACACTGTAATCCTGCTAGTCATCCATTACTCCCCAAGCCTCTAACTGGGAACCACCCAGAAACAGTATCGGGTCTCACCTTCCTATCAAATCTCATTACTTTTTAGCACCCACAGTCTCTGGAGAACCGTGTTTTCACCCCGAAAGGTTGACTCCCTGACTGGGAGCACGTTCCCTGTGAAGCCTGGATGAAGGCTGAATGTCTGAGTAGTTGCTGTAAGGCAGAGGGGAGAGGGGAGGAGGAGATTTAGGTCAACACGGGGGGAAAGGCTCTCTCCTTGAAAGAGGCCTTTGTGGCCCTCGTTTCCCCCGGTCTGCCCTGTGTTCAGACGCTCTGAAAGGTGACATTGATCCCAGCCAGGCGTGCAGGAAAACCCGCATACCTGCTAAACTAGCGGCTTCTCACAAGAATGGCTCCATCAAAAAGGCAGGATTTCTTCTTAAATCTGATGTATTTCTAAAGTCAGAGAGAGCCAAAGCAGGTCGGGTGCATGAAAGGTAAAGTCAGGTCCTGTTAGAGGCTTTTCCACTACAGCGCTGAATCATTTATCATAGTTTCATTGAAATGGCAGTGTGGACTAGTGACATCTTTAAAGTGCACAGGGAAAAGTACTGGGATAGAACAGTGAGGAAATGTTCAATACAGCTGTGTGTGTGTGTGTGTGTGTGTGTGTGTGTGTGTGTGTGTGTGTGTGTGTGTGTGTGTGTGTGTGTGTGTGTGTGTGTGTGTGTGTGTGTGTGTGTGTGTGTGTGGTCTAGCATTACTATACTTGTGGGGACCTACATCTGTTTACATAGTCACGTGTGGGGACTGGCTTCCCTTATGGGGACAAATTGGAGGTCCCCATAAGGGGAATCATTAATTTTAGGGTGAAGACTTGGTTAGGTTTAGGATTAGGGTTAGGGTAAGGTTAAGGGTAAGGGTAATGGTTAGGGTTAGGCATGTGTTGGTTAGGGTTAAGGTTAGGATAAGTCTCCAGGAAATGCATGTAAGTCAATGTAATGTCCCCTGAAGTGATGTATACATGGTATATGTGTGTGTGTGTGTGTGTGTGTGTGTGTGTGTGTGTGTGTGTGTGTTTGTGTGTGTGTGGGGGGGGGGGGAATATGTGTTAAAAACGTCAGAATTTGTTTTAAGGTGTTGTTGTGCTTCAGAGATACAAATAATAATATATAATAAAATCACATGAAAATTAGACTGATAAATGATTATAATTATTCCCTCCATATCGTGAATCATATACTCTAGCAATTCTAGTCCAAATGATCACAACTTATAAAGCTCTAATTTCCACCTCAGAGTTGAACACACATGGAGCCTTACATCTCCGTGTTGATCCAGCCATGCTTAGGGTCACTGGTTTAAGAGAAACTAAATGTGATCCTGTCCCAAAGTAAATGAGTGTGCCACTAACTGCAGGGTGCCAACACACAGATAGTGATTTAGACATTACTGCGGCACACACTCTGGTCCTGACTAAACAAAGGATTTAAATCAAGTGTTTACAATGATGTGAGAGAGAGAGAAAGTGCCTGAGGCCAGTCAGTGTGTGGTCAGACCTGGTGCCCATCGAGCTATGTGGCCATCATGAGCGGTTTCCACTTTTGTTTTGGCGTCTTAGAATCCGCTTAGGGAGGCGAAGACTTGAGATAAGCAGATCTGTGGCTATCCGATCCTACTGAGGACATGAGATAAGCAGATCTGTGGCTATCCGATCCTACTGAGGATATGAGATAAGCAGATCTGTGGCTATCCGATCCTCCTGAAGACATGAAAGACGGGTCACAAAAATAACGTTTCAATTTGTTTAAACTATAGTTTCTATTTTAGTTCCCTCCTTTCATTTCCTGAAAATAGCTAGCCACTGTTGTTTTGCTAAACTGACTGATTTAATTGAAGTATCAACTCTTTTTCTGGAATGTTTTGACAGTAAAACGATAGAGTATCATCAGCTGTACACATAAACAGTATGTCCTATAAATAACTACATAAATAAGCCGTCAGTGCAGAATACAATGCAACCTGTTGATCCACAAAGCTTCATCTAAAAGGCCAACTGTGTGCTAGTGATACAATGAACCGCACGGATAACTGTGCATTGTTCCCACTTACATTTGGAGGAGTGGGAGGGGGGGTGGTGGGTTCAGGCACAGTGCAACTGTGAGTCAGACATTACTGGAAAAGTACCGCGATAAAACAGTGAGGAAACGTTCAATACAGCTGGATGAGTGTGTGTGTGTGTGTGTGTGTGTGTGTGTGTGTGTGTGTGTGTGTGTGTGTGTGTGTGTGTGTGTGTGTGTGTGTGTGTGTGTGTGTGTGTGTGTGTGTGTGTGTGTGTGTGTGTGTGTGTGTGTGTGTGCGTGCGTGTATTAGTGGGCGTGTGTGGGTGTGTGTGTTAATGGGTGGGTGTCCGTTAATATTGCTAGTGTGTGCAGTTCGAAGGATGTGAAATTTATAAGAATTAACATGTCATACAAATGGGACTTCAGGGAACAAAGCCGTCTAGGATCTGTGTGTGTGTGTGTGTGTGTGTGTGTGTGTGTGTGTGTGTGTGTGTGTGTGTGTGTGTGTGTGTGTGTGTGTGTGTGTGTGTGTGTGTGTGTGTGTGTGTGTGTTTCATACAGGAATGCTTGACAGCTTGAAACAAGACCCCCTCTGTGTCATTTGGCAGTGAGAGTCTCCGTTTTTCAACATTCCTTGAGAAATGGGGATGATGAATTAAGAGGCCTGCTGTTGTTTTGATACTTCATTAAAAAAGGTAACAAATCAAGAGAAGTTCAACATCGAACATGTTTTAGATTGTGAAAAAGCGAGCAAAGAGAACACCAAATACCAAACTGCTATGATTGCAGATTAATTACAAGAATCTACATTTTACTACACTGCGAATACATCTACTTTTTGATTAAATTCTCATCATCAGATGGCTGTAAGTCAGAGTGCTTTCCCAGCTGAAGAGAAGGATTCTTGTATTCTTTAATTTGAGCAACCCTAAACCACCGTCTCTGGCAACAGTAGCAGCCCTGACACCTCGTTAAAGTTCTCCTGTTTTAAAAAAACCCAACAAAACTCAGTCATTAAAACGGCCACGGGAATATATGCCAAGTCTCTTGTGCTGGAAACCTCTCATACAGTATTAGACTAGAATCTGAGTGCGATTTAAAAATAGATTAAGACTTGTCAGGCGGGGTAATGAATGTCATCCATATTATCACGAACCCACCATCATGCCTATCTTCCAGGTAAGTGTGTCCACAGTCCACAATGCCAATTACAGCTGATTGTATGCTTGCAGCCTATCAGCACACTTTTACCAGCCAGACTGTTTACCATCTCAGAGTAAACTTGATGCAAGTGCCATTTAGCCAAATTACACAGCAACGCTCTGTCAAAGCAATCAGCAGCCCCACACTCCCAGACAGATATTGATTTATGGAAAAGACAAAAGCGGAGTGGGAGACGGGGGAGTCGTCAGAAGCCACAGGAGCGCAGTTTAGCGTAAGGAGAGAGGGTCACAACGTGCCTTTTATGAGCTATTTCGGGGTCTTATGCATGATCCTTTGGTGTGTTTAGTCTGGTTTAGCTCCACCAATCAGGGCTTTGCAAGTCAAACTGCACATGACAGAATGGGAGAGTGGGGTATTTTGATGTGTGTGTGTATGTGTGTGTGTGTGTGTGTGTGTGTGTGTGTGTGTGTGTGTGTGTGTGTGTGTGTGTGTGTGTGTGTGTGTGTGTGTGTGTGTGTGTGTGTGTGTGTGTGTGTGTGTGTGTGTGTGTGTGTGTGTGTGTGTGTGTGTGTGTGTGTGCGTAGGCTACGTGTCTTAGGTCAATAAGGGTGTAGAGAAAGGAGCAACAGGAGGCCTGTGTTCAGACCCCCAGAGCCCCCGTGTGGGCACAGTTTTCCAGTTTTGAAGCGAGGAGACTGGATGCAATATCGTAGTATCAAGAGACACATATCTACAAATCTATCTTTTATATGACAAGTGCGTGTTGTGGTGTAATGAAGAGAGAACTTGTATGGGCCCGCAGGAAGCATTAAAGTGACATTCCAAAGTCTGGATGTAATAGCCTGCTCACTCCAATCGAATGTGTGAATGTTAGCCTTTGCAGACCATTTACATGCACACAACCTTATATTAAACACTACAGAAAACCCCAAAAAGCAGACTAGGGCCTCTTTAATGTCTCTCACAATGTTGTTGTTTTTAGACAGGAAGTGAAATATCTCGGCGGTCAGATGCTTAAAATGTTTGTTGACATCTGTAACAGTCTGTATACATGCACTCAGTTTCCTTGCTACTTGCATCGGTGTTAGATTGTGATTTTTGGCGCAGAGTTCAGGATGCCCACCCACGATCACAACAACCATGATGCATTATGGGAGTCTTGGTGTTTGGGGACTATGGCTTTAAATGATACTATATAAATAATGCACTCTTTTCACAGTATTACTAGAGATGTCCCGAGTCGATCACGTGATTTTCAAAAGATCGGAATCAGGAGAAAAAAATCGGGGATCGGGAATTTTTTTTTTTATAAAATATTTTTATTATTTTTATTTAATGTTACAAAACAAAAATGACCATGTTCACATCTTAAAGTTATCCTGAGGCCTTAGTTGTGGTTTAAAATGACTCAACATCATGTATGTGTTGCTTCTGTTGGGCTTGGTTTCAGACCTGGTTGCTTATCTCTCTCAAAGCTGGCAACAGAGTGAGCGCAGTGTCTAATAGTAGCAGCTAACGAGAGGCTACGTTCAGCTGGTGACTCGGGAGTCGAGACAGAGAAAATGTCAGGAGTTTGGAAGTATTATAAAATTGAAAGCGAAGGCGGTGTAACAGCCAGATGCAATGTTTGCAAGAAGGAGGTTCCGCGTGGTGGAAAGAACAGAGCTACGTTCAACACGACCAATCTAACACGCCACCTGAGAAACAAACACCAACAACAACACAACGAGTACACAGCGGCCACTCAGGTAACGGCACTGTCACAACCGACACTTTCAGAGACTTTGAAAAGGAAAGAGAAACAGCCCCAGAACAGTGAAAAGCCAAACAAACAACAGCCAAGATAGCTGAGTTCATCGCGTTAGATGACCAGCCGTTATCTGTTACCTTTTTTCTCTTAATGCATTGCATAAAGATCGGATAGAGAAAAATCGGTATCGGCAGATTGTCAAAATCAAATGATCGGAATCGGATCGGGAGCAAAAAAAGGTGATCGGGACATCCCTAATGGTAACAAAGCACCTGTCCACGCAGGCGCTCATTGTTTCAGACACTTTATTACCCCTACTAAGCCTTGCTTTTAATCTTAACAAACCATATCCAAACCATCTATAACAAGAAGGCATGCAAGTGTTGAAATAGAGGATATCAGTATGGCCATTTCTATATATGCATTTCAGATAAAAGGAGACTTTGAGGTGACGCTAAAGAGGTGTATTGTCTGCTGGACAGGTACCTGAAGAATTGACTGCACCAACGAAGAAGATGCTTTTGAATATATTAGGTTTTCTTGAAGACGTCCTCACAATCCTCTCACTGACATAGTGTGAGAACGACTGATCTGAATGTGCCACAAGGCATAAACAAGACGTATCCAAGAACTCAAAATGAATCAACCACATATATTTCCTCCACTCTCTCAGTCTATATTTAAGCCACTCCTGAACTCAATGGTGGATGAGCAGCGGCATCAGTGCAGGCTGTGCTCCAACACTAAGAGAGAAAACATGAGAGTGTTCCCATCCTCGCTGTTGACCTCATGCCATAGACAGATATCCACTGGTAGGATATAATTGTATGTTCAGAGCTATGGTTCAGAGTTGTGTGGCTCTCGGATTTGTAGTTAGCACTTCTTCTTCGAGACCCGTCGGATGCTGAAGAATCCCTCAGGAGGGGCGTGTTTGTTTAGAAGTGAACTCATTGCCCTCAATCCAGTGACCACAGCGGAGACAAAAGACAAAACCAGAGGTGATCCAGACTAATCCTTTCAATGGACTCTCTGGCTACGACTTAAAAGACCAACCACAAGCAGGGTTTTCTCTCTGTTGCAGGGACACAAAACCTAGCCAGTGGACGGTGTGGTTTGTAGCTCAGTGTTGTAGCGTGGCAACTTCTTATTCCCCTGGTTTTTGACTTTCACAAGTTTACATAGAGGGATCGTTTATGATCTAGGTCAAGTTTACTGGTCATGCGATACTTTAATATGATCATACACGACTGGGATCTTCCTAGATAGGCATACAAACGCTGTATTTGTGAGGGAGTTAACGCAAGACAATTCACTTCATATTTATTTACCTTATTTCCCCATTCCCCCCTAAAATAAACAACACACCGTTTGATTTTCCGTAAACAGTGCAGGTAAGCTAGTATCAAGTCCAGGTTTTTAACACAACATGCTCAAGATAGAGGTGGAAGCTAAAAAAACATTGTCGTTGTTTTTGATCATATAGGATACATAATAAGTAGACAAGTGTCTATAGCCACGCTGATGGATCTGTATTGAGAGGAAAAGTCAGAGTATTCATCCTCTGGAAACTATGAATGTCTGTACAACAACTGTGCCAATCCACCCAGTAAATGTGGAAATATTTCAAACGTTGAGCTGCTATTGATGAAAATTATATTCAAGTCAAATGACAATTATTGTCCTCCTCATAGTGGCTGAAAACAAGGACCAAGCTTGCAAGGAGAATATCAAAATTAACTACACATCCAATTGTGAGCGTTTCCATGACCAATTGCATTACATTTGCAAGAGTGCCACAAGTCAGAAAGCAATAGTTTTGTATTGAAGTAAAAGAAAACTGCATACAGGGAAAGGTTTTATACAGAAAGTGTATTTCCCCTTTTCAGAAAATGACTTTATTGCCCATGTCGGTGATTTCATAATGTTTGTGGTGGCAGGAGATAATCTGGCGCTGCTGGATCAGCAGGTGCAGCTCAGTTTAATATCAGAGTTGAGTAAAGCCGGACTTAGCAGTGGGTCGTCTCTGGAAGATGGAGTAAATTTAGCCTCTGAAGGTCAGGTCAGGGTTTGGTTTAAGAAACCAGTTGCGGAGCACAATGCCAAAGTCAAGTGCTGGTCACTATGGAGCACCCATGGGAGAGCCCCACCCCCTCCATCCCACCAACACACACACACACACACACACACACACACACACACACACACACACACACACACACACACACACACACACACACACACACACACACACACCGAGGCTAGAAACCAAGGGGAGTTGTGAAAGCTAGAAATCACACAAGTCTCTTGAGTAACGCGACCTCCCAGGAACCGGTTCACGAGGTCAAAACTCTCCTTCTGTATCCCCCCTCCTGACCACCTCTCATCTCTAACTAGTGCTCTAAAAGCATTAAGACACCACTGATTCAACATGGCACAAATAGCCTGTCGTTTGATGTCTTCTGCTGTGTGGCTTGGGGAGTAGACAGTGAGCTCATTCATGTGGCAGGATTCCACTATATCTATGATGTATAGCAGGAAACGTGCACACTGCGAGCATCAAGCGTCCATATGTACAACTTCACTTATGCAAAGCCTGACACAAAGGGATGCTAACCGCCCGGTACTGTATCTCTCTAGAAGCTATCTCTCTTTCACTCACCAAATGTACCCTTGTAGCATCTGTAGACACCTTCAGGTACACCTTTTTATTCTGAGCTGCACCCAGCTTCAAGGTCTAGCATGCAAAGAAATGATAACAACAAGTCTTTTGGATTCATACTACTTACATTTTCACTATGCCATTGTTAGGATTGTAAAGAGTGGGGGAGTCTAGGTTTCCCTGAGAACAAGGACATAACGCCTCTTGAGATAGCTTCATAATTCATTGCTCGTCTTTATGCTGGCATGCATGTAAGGATAATAAAACAGCTGGAATAGTAAGGACTCGACAGTTGTCAATTTAAAACAAAGTCTGAAATACTTTATCACACGTTTATTTGACATGATGTCTTCCACACATTGGGAGGGGTTCCCAAGTGCATTTTAAATCCTTTGGGTGTGATTAGTATTACGGGTTATTGTCAGGAGATTTGCAATTATTCGAGGACTCTAGATGATCCGTTTTTGTTTATAAATGAGCACAGCGAGTATGGATATCGTGCATATTCTCATGTGCAAAATAACTACACACGAGGCAGTTTGTGTAAACCTCGAGCCAAAAATCCTAAATATACCGTTACTCTTTTGAGCATATCATTAGATCGTGAGCATTAGTGGCTGTTTACAGGCATGATAATGTGCTATACGCTGCAGACAGGCAATTCTGCACACACACACACACACACACACACACACACACACACACACACACACACACACACACACACACACACACACACACACTCTTTCAAAGCAGTCATTTTGTGTAGTCAGTGGGCTGAAATAACCGGGGTCATCAGTGGTTGCAGTGTTTGCCTACGTGCATATTTCACACACAATTTCCCATAATTTTCACTTGCACAGGAAGCCGGCTAAATGTATACATATGGCCACCCTGCTATGTATAGCTGTGTACTCAGACTCAGTGTTGATTACCTTCTGTCCCACCCACCATGTGCTGCTGAAATCTCACAGTCCCACACTTTGAGGACGTTCCTTATTGCTGCATATACGGTGTGTAGGTTTAGCGGTTTGCTGATCTGTTCCGGTGTGCGGGATGAGAATGTAAATCACTGCAACAAAGTCAATAAAATGTTAATTACTTTGCGATGTGTGTATACCTGCATCCTTAATCATTTCATGACTTTGTGTGCATAGCATTAAACTCACAATGCACGTAGAGGTTTTGCAAGGAGATGATCTAAACTGGATCTCCAGTGAGCCGTGATGGAATGAAACACATTCAGCTTGCACTGCAGGACTGCCTTCTGCGCCAAAAAGAGAATAATAAATCCTGCATACGGCTTTAAACTTTTGCCACATTTCACTGTTGCAGAAAGGAAAATACCGCCTGCAACAAGGCTCTGTAAATGTGTTTAGCATGAAAGTGGAACAAGAATTCAGTTAAGAGGCAAGAGCATGCAGGCAAAAACATGGAGAGGTTTTTGTTGGAGAAGGTGTTGACTGAGACATGCAAGGGCCGAGGTTTTTTCCTCATAAAGTTACCATGGCACTGCCAGGGGGTTTCAATGGAGCTTTAAAGCACAGCTGGCAAATAATGAGTCATGGTAGTCCAGTTAAGGATGACATCATTTCCTTTCGAGCCTCAGTGGGTCTGGAGTTTGACCTCCCCCCTTTATAACCCCCCCTTCAGCCACTGGATGTGACAGCGCTGTGAAATCCATCACGAGCGCAGACAGTCAGGGTGAAAGTAAAATATGACAAAAGCAGAAACCCCGTAATTCCACAGATAAGGATGATTTATGATCACATAATTCCACCTTTAAGCTGCTTTGAGGAAAATAATAAAAGCCCTTAAATGACGGCATAATTTCTGTATTCTCCCGGACTGCTAGTTACAGAGACTCGCTGTAATCCAGCCTTGTTAAATTGCAGGGTTGCGCCACAATAATAGGCATTAAGTGAGTTTCTTTTCGCCCATTAAGTCCCAGGCATGGGTGGAACATAAAGCTGAATGGTGTTATTACCGCGATCTGATGAACACCGGGGAATTTAAATGGCACCATGTCGCAGATGCAGAAATGAAAGTGAACGGCGAGGGGATTGGGGAGATATATATTCACTGAGAAGATTCCAGCAAAAGATGTCTTTTACTCCTCACTTCCCGCGCATAGATATGGTGACGCAGAGCTGATGGAGACAGATACATCCTGTGATTATGTGCAAGCATTCATACATTATGGCTGGAAACTGAGCCTCTCTGCTGCGTGGGACAGACATCTGGTCAGTGAAGTATGGGACTGGAATGTCTCCAATCAGGCTACACTGTAAGACTTTCACTCGCAGGGGATGAAATGCAGGGTAGATAGAGAGTAAATGAAATATGAGACATGTACAAAAATGCATTTCCTTGTTATAGACCGAAAAACCCGCCTAAAGGAAGAGCATCAGCCTCGTCTTTGTACAAATGGGAGGGATTTGTAATGTTGTTTTCACAAATGGGAGAATGTACATATTAGTCCCAGCTGCATTATACAATCTAAACTAATTAATACAACCTGCAACACCATAGTTTCGCACTTAATGTCCGGCTTGTTTCGATCCATTTGAGGCAACTCACATCTGCAATTCCGATTATACTAGACAGTGTTTCAAATGCATCTCAAGAGATTGTTTAAACATACTTTATTTGGCCATTACCTCAATTTAATATCCAAGTTTACTGAAACCAGCGCTGCATGTTTGTTCTTGGCTGCATAACTAAAAATACAGCTATGTGAGCAATGTCGACACAGCTGTCCAAGCTAACGGAGGGAACGTGGCAAGAGAGAAATATTGGCGTGTGTGTTTTAAACATCGTAAAAATGGACACATTGAAATGCTGCTGCTTGTTTGTTCATAGTTGTTTGGGGTCAAAGTGAGTCTAACAAGAGGTGGAATAAAATGATTTAATTCACAGTTACAGGATATATTAATGGTAAATGGTTAGATAAAAATAAACGTAGAGAAACTAGATGAATCAAATAAAAGACGGTACTATAGTGAGTGTTTTAAAATGTCATCTTGTAAGTCTGAGATGCTTCTGTCTGCCATCCTCCACCAGGTGTCACTGCGAGGATGACCCTGAGCAGATGTGCAGCAGGCATTACATCCCACAATCCTCCTGCCAGATAATCAACACATTTCAGGGAGAGATTAAAACAAAAATATGCTGCTGAAAAACCATTTGGATCAAAAGCCTAATTAACATTTGCTCATTTGCATTTGTCAAATGCTCATTCATCAAGAGTTGACTGAAGTTCTTGTCAACATCATTAACAACAAAGCAGAAGTGTATTTGATCAGTGAGATGAGAAGCTCCCGGCTTTGAATCTTGTCCGTTCTTCTTCCCCCTTGTGGCTGAGGACGGGACCCATCAGCCCTAATGAAGGAGACACTCCATTTCAACCATGTATATTTTAAAATGTGTTATCCCATGCCTTTAGATACGTAAGCCAACAAGATACTTCCTTGTATGATGAAAACATATATTTTTTTCACACAAACCCTCCTGTTGGTTTGATACTCATGCTTAATTAAAAATGTTTCATAATATAATGCGTTGCTTGCAAGAGAGAGCTATTATTTAAAGGGTAAAACAATGGATGTTTGACTTCAGACCACAAGGCAGCGCCAGTGAGCTATAAATGAAATTTCCCAAACTCCAACCTGCATCCAAAATCTATCCACAATTTAGTGCTCGCTGCGCCTCCTAATTGACGATGTGGGTTTTTAAAGCTCCTGCGCCATTCACTGGGAGCAAACTGGGTCATAATTTACGAACATCATTTAATAATAATACCAATTCATTAGTGCAAGACCCAAGCAATCTCTTTCATCAGCTGAATAGAGGAATGCCACTGGGGCTTGAAAGCAGGTCGGGGTGTGGGGGTGTGAGGAGGCGAGGGGGTAAACAGCATGGCGTAATGTGGCTGCATGCCGGAGCCTTTAGCGAATTACTGATCAGAAATGAAGTATATAATAATAAAGCTTTATTTATATAGCACTTTTCATACAACACATACAGCTCAAAGTGCTTTACAAAATGACACATCACAAGTTAAAAACAAACAAGAAATTCCCCTCAGATTATTTGTTAAAACAGCGGTTCCCAACTTTTTTCAACTCAGGGACCTTAAGAATCTAAAAAATGTTCGCGGCCCACATTCAACCATAAACAATACGGAGGCTAAATAAAGTTCTCAGAGTACTTTTTATTTTAATTAGACAAGGAGCTGGCTATCAGTAACAAATTGACATTTGTATCAGCTAAATGCAATGTAATGTAATGTATTATGGTTTAGTTGAATACTCGATTCTGATTGGTCCATTCAGAACATGTGACACGTTGTTAATCCAGTAGAACAGACTGCTGTCAAGGACTGCAATGACCTTTACTAAGGAGGATCAAGAAAGTAAAATCATAATGTTTTGCAAATTATTTGGCGGCCCACTTGCAATGCCTCCACGGACCACTAGGGGGCCGCGGCCCAGAGGTTGGGAACCACTGTGTTAAGAACTTTAAAAAGGCAAAATATAACATTTGATCAGGTTAATAGACACAAGGAGGTAACATGTATGATAATACAAATAACATTAATAATGGTTTCTCTCTGACAGAGAAGACACAAGACAACTGAGTCGAAAGAAGAACATTTAAAGTGGGGGGTTGCTAATAAAAAGCTAATCTATAAATGTTTCCGAGAGGCATAGTGACAATTTGGGATAACAAAAGCGTAAAAAACTGACTTTATTCTCCTCTCCCTTTGAATACATAAATTGAAAGGCCCATAAACTTAAATCCACAATATGGATATTCAAACATATTGGTGTCAGAAGTAAAAGAGGGGGAAATTGTTGGAAACGGTTGTCAAAGAGAATTGTTATTCAGCTCGTCCTGCGCTAAAGAAGATCAGAGGAAGAGGAAGAGGAAGAGGAGATGAATGGTCATGGAGAAGGCTTGCTTCATCTTCTCTGTGTTTGTGTCCGGGGATATATGATGGATTCTGGATGGCACAACAGAATAAGAGGGATTGTTAACCTCAAGGAGGGACCCTGTCACCGGATAAGGACACTTATCTGCCAAAATTGCGGATCCTAAGAGACAACATCAGGTGGCGAAGGAAGGGAATTGCTTCTCATCCGGCTCTTTGTGTCTGATAAATGACGGCGACACAAGCACTGCTCTCACAATATTGAATCAGCACACAAATCCTGGTGACTGAGTCATATTGAAGACGCTGTGAATGACTAACATGAGCCAGACTTATGATCCGAGCAAGAAACGGTAACATTTTTTGAAAGAGCTTCCATTAAGTGTTTAATTGAAGTTGAGTCTTTCACCAATTTTGTCTTTCGATGAATTCAAGACTTCCAAAAGTGAGTGTTTTCTTCTTTCTGTTTGATGTCATTGTCACATTTTTTGAGGGACCATTGACTCGACAAATAAGAAAGTCTTTGGCTGCAACAAACCATTACTTTGTAGTAGTCTGCCCAATAATAGCAGCTGTAGCTTGGGTGTGCCCTGATGTGAAAATCACAGAGTCACAAGATCGACCCCACCCCCAAAGATACTTAACCCCACATAATGTCTGCAATATTAACTATATATGTAACTTTGGATAACAAGATTTTTGCCGAAATTGTCAGAATATAGATTAAAATGGCGGACACAGGTTCCCGGATCCGAAGATGACTTCCAAAAATATATAGTTTCATATCAAAGACAAAGGTAAATGGGAACTTTGCATTAAAAACTTGGAAGATGATACTATTTCATATCGGAAGACGAAAAGTGGGTTGGCGTTGGAGATACTGCTTTAGGTCGCATTCACACCTAATAGTCCGCTTCTCTGGCACCAGACGACAGTTTGTCACATTGTTACATTTTTCAGAAGGTTCGGTTTGCGTTCACACGGGCAACACTCAAACGGACTATAAACTTTAAACACAAGTCATGTGCACGGAAATGCTGTTCAACCATTGGTCAGACATTAAGGGGGTAAAAACGCAAATCCCGACAATTTCTCCCGGAGCCTCCGCCATGGAGCATCGGCACTTTCGGCAGGTTATTCTCATGCGGCTGTTAATCTGGAGATCAAGAGACTCTAGCGGCCCGCGCATATGATTATATAATCAGACAACGTCCGTTAAAAAACATTATAACATAATGAGACGTTCTGCAGTCAGGAGGGGGTTTCACAGACGACAGGTGGCTCGGACTTTTATAGTTGACGGAGCATTTGTATTGTTACGACACTGTTCAACACTTCATTCTGCTTCACTCTTTAACTAAACAACCGCGGATGTCTTGAAAGACTCTTTCGCTAAAGATTTTTGAAGACATCCGCGTTCTTGTGACACGTAAATACTACACTTCCTATGGTTTTGTGCGGACTGCGTTCACACCAGCAATGAACCGCTCCAGAGTTCACTAGCAAGCGCTCCGAGACCACCTCTTTTAGGCGGACCAGAGTCCGGTTGTTTAGTTCACTTCAGAGGTCTCGGACTGCGTTCACACCGACCCAAACGAACCAAGCGGCTAAACGCACCAGGGTTCGATTCAACCGGACTAGGCTGCTGTGAATGCGACCTTAGACTAGTTTAAATCTTATTTATCTATATCTTTTTTTTCCTAGTGGTCATTGAAACTTCTTTCCCCAAGGCTCCATCCTTGTGTCTATATATGCAGCCACTGGGATATACATATATCACTAATTCAATATTCAGTATCAATGCTATGCAGATGAGGAATGTATGTCTGAACAAAAAACATGGAACAATAGGTTATGTTGTTGAAATAAAGTGCTGGATGTCCCCAAAAAGTTCTCAAGCTAAATAAAAACAACTCTTTTTGCTCCTCCAAAGTCATCCCAATTTAACGATGACACCTTGGCCACCGGTGTACAAATCCTGCATTTCAAAATCCCTTCTATTCACTCTCGACCTGATCTCTAGCAGGTCATAAATGCTTCGAAATCTGATCGGGTAAATTATTCTAACTCGCTGTATTCAGGGTTAACAACTATGTCGAAAAAACGCAGCTTGGGTTTTTAACAAATACTTGAAGACAGGACTATAGCACTTCTATTAAACTTACAAAATGTTTATTTGGAGAGTGAGGCTGTAGATGGGTGGTCAAATTGGAAAACTGGACCGTTGGGGAAGACAGACTAACCCTAACCCTACTACAAATACACAGCTAGCAAAAAACAACCGTTAATTGCTTCAATCTCTTATAATTGCTTTTGCTTTCGGCATTGTTATTATTTTCTTTCCTCAAGAGCTTTCCGAAACATTTGAAAAGACAAACTGATTACAAAAATTAATCAGTGTTGCAGCAGTGCATTGTTAAGCTTGTCAATGGCCGTCTACCTGACAGCCAGGAGAGGTCGATTGAGTTAAAGCCGTGTCTATTAAGTCATCTGGTAACACGCAGCTCAATGGCAACGCAGGACACAATACTATCATCAGCTCAATGTTGAAGCACATTGAATTCCTGAAGCATTTTAAAAAGTCCTCATCCCCTGAGTCCCTCTCAAGAACCGTACAACAGGACAATGCTCAAGGAGAATTAATTCAGATGAGAATGAAACCTATTCAGGTCCAAAGACACCTTTCAGTGTCTCGGATTAAGTCCCACCTGGGAGCGATGGATGAATTATTAACAGAGAGTAGTCGGCTCTACTCTCGCTCCATTGTCCAATCTGATTTCCCACCATGGCGTCAGGAAGATGAGGTCAATGTCACCGTTATGAGAATCCTGACCGTTTTTATAACCTTTACTCTCCAATCTGACTGCTGTGGGCAAACATTTGGGCTTCTTTTGATTAAATCCTATGCACTTACTGTACTGTAACATGAACTTTCTCTAGGTCTAGGTTAGGAAGCTGCAACTTTAGCATTTAACTGGTTCTGGAGAAGTATTACAATCAGTGCACCTGCGTAGGTGTCGAAGGCATTATCAGTGGTAGGATGGCAATAGGTGGTATTAGGGCGATGAATTTAGGAAGAATGTGCACTTGCTGTATACATATACTTTCTCTACGTTTTTGTACGACAGTTACATTTAAGCATTTTAACCGTTCCAGTCTGACTGCTGTGGGAACACATTTGGGCGTCTTTTGATTCAATCCTTTGCACTTGCTGTACTGTTACATATACTTTCTCTACATCTTGGTACGATAGCTGCATTTAAGCATTTTAACCAGTTCTCGATAAATATTACAGTCAGTACATGTGTGGGTGTCGAAGGTATTATGAGTAGTAAAATGGCAAAAGGTGGTATCAGGGCGACACATTTAGGAATAATTTGGACTTGGTTTGATTCAACCTTTTGCACTTGTTGCTACTGTTACATATACTTTCTCTACGTCTTGGTAAGGAAGCTCAATTTAAGCATTTTAACCGTGTCAGTACATGTGTGGGTGTCGAAGGCATTATCAGTGGTATAATGGCAATAGGTGGTATTAGGGCGACACATTTAGGAAGAATTTGGACTTCCTGTATACATATCCTTTCTCTACGTCTTAGTGCGATAGTTGCATTTAAGCATTTTAACCGTGTCAGTGTACATGTGTGGGTGTCAAAGGCATTATCAGTGGTATAATGGCAATCGGTGGTATTAGGGCGACACATTTAGGAAGAATTTGGACTTGGTTTGATTCAACCTTTTGCACTTGCTGTACTGTAACACATACTGTCTCTACGTCTTGGTAAGGAAGCTGAATTTAAGCATTTCAACCAGTTCTCGAGAAGTGAACTACTCAACCACCTTAATTCCACCCTACTCTCCTCCCTCAACAGCCTGGCCCCCCTCAAAAGGAAAAATGTCACTTTTAAAACCTCCTCACCCTGGTTCACCCCTGCACTCCGTAAGCTAAAGCAAACCGGCCGCCAGCTTGAACGCCTAACCAATAAATCATCCCTCACAGTTCACCATGAATCCTACAAACTCCATCTCACTACCTACAGAGACGCCCTCACTGCCGCAAAAACTGCCTACCTCTCCACCATCTTTACCGACCCCTCCCATAACCCCACGACCCTCTTCTCCACCGTCAAAAAGCTCCTCAAACCCCGTGCCGACACCCTCCCTTCCTCTACTTCCACTTTATGAAGTTCATTCCTCCAGTTCTTCTCTGACAAAATCACTGCCATTAATCTCTCCCTTTCCACTGCATCTGACACACATACATCTCCCCCAGCATCCACCGCCACAATTTCTCCCCCCATCTCCCTGGACCTCCCGAGCCTTCCTCCCCACGGCCGCCTCTCCCAGTTCACTCTGGTTACCCCCCCTGAAATACTCAAACTGATCAGCTCCTCCAAACCCACAACCTGCTCCCTTGACCCTCTACCCACCCCTCTACTGAAGTCCTGTCTCCCCGTCCTCTGCCCCTACCTTGTCAACCTTTTCAACTCCTCCCTGCTCCTCCCTTAAAGGTACCGTTCCCTCTGCCTTCAAAACTGCTGCTGTCACTCCCATCCTAAAGAAACCCAGTCTGGATCCCTCCTCCCTCAGTAACTACCGTCCCATCTCCAACCTCCCCTTTCTCTCAAAAGCAATAGAACGCATCATCTCCAAACAACTCCACGCCATCTCCAAACCAACCAGCTTTTTGAACCCCTTCAGTCTGGTTTTCGTCCCCACCACAGCACAGAAACGGCCCTCATCAAAGTCCTCAATGACCTCCTCACCTCTGCTGACACCGGTTCCCTCAACATCCTCATCCTCCTCGACCTGAGTGCAGCCTTCGATACCGTGAGCCACACCATCCTGCTTACCCGACTCCAGGACATCGGTATCGATGGTACTGCACTCAGGTGGCTCCAGTCCTACCTCTCCGACAGATCCCACTTCATCTCCCTCAACAACCACTCCTCTTCCACAGCTTCAGTCACCCAAGGTGTTCCCCAAGGTTCAGTACTCGGCCCCCTCCTCTTCATCATCTACATCCTCCCCCTTGGTCAGATTCTCCGCAAATACAACCTGGACTTTCACTGCTATGCCGACGACACCCAGATTTACCTCAGCACCAAATCCCCCAACAACCCCCCACTCACCCACATCGAATCCTGTCTGACTGCATTAAAATCCTGGATGCAACACAACTTCCTCAAACTCAACAGCAATAAAACTGAACTCCTCCTCATCGGATCAAAATCCACCCTCAGCAAAACCCCCAACCTGACAATCACCATTGATGGCACCCCTGTTTCCCCCTCCACCCAGGCACGCAACCTTGGCGTGATATTTGACCCCACCCTCTCCCTTGAGCCCCACATCCGTCATGTTGTCAAAATCTCATTTTTCCACCTCCGCAATATTGCCAAACTCCGTCCCTCTCTCACCCGCCCTGCAGCTGAGCGACTCATTCACGCCTTCATCTCCTCCCGCCTTGACTATTGCAACTCCCTCCTTTACGGCATCAGCTCCACCTCCCTCAGTAGACTCCAGCGTGTCCAGAACGCAGCCGCCAGACTCCTCACCCACACCAAATCATGGCATCACATCACCCACACATGGCTCCCCGTTACACACCGCATCAATTACAAACTCCTGGTCCTCACTTATAAAGCCCTCCACCATCTGCCCCCCCCCTACCTCACTGACCTCCTCACCCCTCTACCAACCACCCCGGTCCCTCAGATCCACCTCAGCCGGTTTGCTTTCAATCCCCAAGGCCAAACTCCGGAGCTTCGGGGACAGAGCCTTCTCTGTGGCAGCCCCGAAGCTCTGGAACTCACTCCCCCAAGACCTCCGTGAGTCTGAGTCCCTCACCCTGTTCCAGTCCCGCCTCAAAACCCACCTCTTCAACTCTTTATCTATAAGCCCTCTTAATCAACTTCCTCCTGACTGCTTTTCTGTTGTGTTTTGTTTCTTTTTGGCTTTGTCTCTGTTTTTTGTTTTGTTTGTATACCCCCCCTCCCAAATGTAAAGCGTCTTTGGGTCCAGAAAAGCGCTATATAAAATGTATATATTATTATTATTATTATTAAGTATTACAGTCAGTGTACATGTGTGGGCATCAAAGGCATTATCAGTGGTAGGATGGCAATAATCGGTATTAGGGCGATGAATTTAAGGAGAATGTTGGAGGTGGATCATAAATTGAGACATCCCAATTGCAGGCCTGTCATGCCATATCTACCTTATTCCCATCACATGCTCCCTGTGTGCCTTCCCTCTGGTGCGCACAGCAAAGTGGTAAATAAGAGGGACACAGGGAGAATGACAAAAAGCAAGAGAAGGAGATATCCTGAAATAACAGGCATCCCATATCCGTAGCCCTCCTTCAATAAACGCTGTTGTCAGTGCCGGCTGCTGGAGCAATTAATCTCAGCCAGCGAAGAGCAAAAAAACAGAGATGTGTGCAAGTACAAAAGCTATCAAGATGACAAGACTTTGCAGTGCAATTTACCAGGATTCTGTTGCTGCCAAGGATATAAACGCCATGATACACTTGTTATTGTGAGCTTGGAACATATTGCTGATGTGAGGCCTGTGTTGATATTATTGTTATTGAGATTTCCAATTACATCCTTTTTGCAGCTAATGAAGAGAATGCGGTGTACAGTCCAAGCACACACACACACACACACACACACACACACACACACACACACACACACACACACACACACACACACACACACACACACAATGGTGCACATTTGTAAGATTAGTGGGTGTTATTAAAGAAAATAAAAACAGGAAGAGCGTCTGAGCATAACTGCCCTATAAGAGCGTCCGTCTTGACATTCATTCTGCAATTCTAACTGAAATTACAGCACACATTCAAGTGAGATGCATATTCAGGTTCACAGAAAACAAAACCATTATAATGACCAGAGCAAAAGGAGCTTTGATTTAAAGCATTCATTTTACGACCACAGCACGGCATACAAAGACAACATAATGGCACTGATTATTTACGTAAACGCTTTCATAACAATAAAAACTAACCGCTGTCTTCAATGTGTTTTATGACATAAATTCACATAAGCTTTATAATACTGTGGCGTGTCTACACTACAGTAAGTCTTTATTTAATGTCGTGTTACAATACAAAGTCAGAATTCTCGGAGAAAGGTCAGAATTTTTAGATTCAAGTCAAAATTGCTGAGAAAAAAAGTCAGAATTCTGGGAGTAAAGTCAGAATTTCAAGAAACAAAAAAGGACCTCAATCCTCTTCCGTATTCCTAAATGTTATCCCAAAGGTAGTTCACCACATGCAACACTAGACAAATGATATCATATCATTTAATTTCTGGGGTTACTAACATGTGCTTTACTCGTTTGACTTCGAGTAATCAAAAATCAAGTCAAAATTACTGAGAAAAAAGTCGGAATTCTGGGAAAGAAAGTCGAAATTCCAAGAAGAAATGAAACTCCTGAGGCTCCAATCCTCATCCTTGACTCCTGAATGTTATCCCACACTTAACTCACCACCTTGCTTTGTGTGTGAGCCGTATTGCGACACTAAACAAATGATATATCGTCATTTTAAAATGTACTTTACATTTTAGAGGTAACTAACATGTGCTGTATTAGTTTCCTAAGATGGTCCCTGTCATTCAAACTCGGTGGGATTTGAGGATGTGCGGTGGAATCCATCGAAGGACTGAAGCGTGGCGTAACGTTGTGGAACAGATGGAGTCCTGTCACTGAAGTCTTAAAGAAAATATGAACGATAGTCTGTTAATCCTTAATTTATCTCCACCCCTCATGTCGCTGTGACAGTTCGGTTTTCTTTTTAAGGAATCATTGTTGACTGTCACATTGATTTATTCATATTAGATATGCCTTGAGTTTCTGAAGTATAAGAAGTAAACAGAGAGAGAAAGTAGCAACTGAATGTTAATGTGAATCACATGTGTCAAACTCAAGGCCCGGGGGCCAAATCCGGCCCTTGGTGGATTTAATTTCGGCCCGCAGGATAATTTCTAATTCCTATTAGATCTGGCCCTCCGGTATATTGCTCTCACACCTTCACTCCATCCTGAGGGTCTCCTCAGCTCAGAGCCTGACCCCAAACATTGATGACCTTGCACCCAAGATGAGATGCCAGGTATCTGAGCTAGCATCACAGAGCAGCACACTGAGTTCAATGGATGCTTCCTTCTGCACTTTCTCTCAGGACAACAGGGCATGTTTGGTTTTCTCTCTGAGGGGAATAGTTTTGTTGAAGCTGTTGTTGGCCTGTGGAGAAATGTACTCATAAGAAATGACTCTGGAAAAGCTGCAAATAGAGCCATAAGAAATGAATGCAACTGATTATTTAATGTTTAATGTTGTTTTTATAGGCAATCATTGAAGCTTTGTTAGTTCCAGGTTTAATATGTGCAATAAGTTCATTTCAATAAGCTCTGTAATAAACATTGAACCAGTCCGGCCCTCGACTATACCCATTTTTTCTATGTTGGCCCACTGTGTGTTTGAGTTTGACCTCCCTGATGTAAATGTTGAATACATGTAGGTAGGCAGGTTTAAATTAACTTAAAAAAGGCATAGAAAGAAGAATCATAATGTAAAACAGCATCTTTTACATGATCCATACAGTATATACTACTACAGTGCTTTGTCTTTGGAAATAATCCCTGTGTTTATGCAAAAATGTACCGTATTCATCCAGTTAAACCCCTTTATTGACCGAAAGTCATTTAACTATGGATCTGTGTATTGATAGGAGAAATCACTATTTATGAACTTTCTATTTACAATCAGGAGTCTGAAACTTGGCATCCTTTCGATGCACGAGCAGCAACATCATCTAATGATTGCAGTACAGCCTGTAAACCGTGGAGCAGATGTACGTTTATAAGCTTTAAATGAATTAAAAAGGGATGATAAATAATTAAGCAGCATGTAAAATAACATCAACAGTATGTAAAGAATTCAGTATCAAGCCTAAGTGTCTTTTAATAAACTAGTCTCTACAGCGTTGTCGGCGCCAAGAAAGGTTTGGCTCAACACAATTTCATTCTGGTATTAAAAAAAACAAACTCTCTGAATTTTATTTATTTAATCACACACCAGTTTTTGGGCTGTGCTTCGCTCGGGATGCAAATCATCTAGCTGGTACTACGACGAAAACATAATCGTGTTTCTTCATAATTTCTACTTTCTACTAGTTTATTCAGTCAACCTTATATTGGCAGGTGTATCGCCGGGATAGCACAGAGTTGAGTGTGAAGTTCTTGTGAGCTGCTTTAGTCCGAGCAATCGAAAATATATGATTTTTATCAAGCCATGCACTCGTTCAATCAAATGCAATGTCTCTGCATTATTTATTTAAACAGGCCAGTCAAATCCTAGGAACGAACCAATACATAACCCCACAAAACACAACTAAAAAGCTAAATTAGTTACTATTTACACCCATGTTTGGATGTTAAACTGAGCGTGGATAAGGAATACATTTTACATTCAATGTTCCAAGTGAACTTCTTAGAAACACTTCAATTAGTCACAATCTTAAAAGGTTCAATGATGTGGCCGCCATAGAAATATGTGGCATCTGCGTACCGTACAGTATGTAACCTTGTGCTTTTGTGTTATTACAAAAATGTAAAATGAACTGATCAATTCATTCATGTTAGAAGGCCATTAAGAGTTCATTCAAATACTTTCCTTTACAGGTTGAATGTGACTGACAGAAACACAGCTGCTGTGGTCGTAAAATGAATGCTTTAAATCAAAGCTCCTTTTGCTCTGGTCATTATAATGGTTTTGTTTTCCGTGAACCTGAATATGCATCTCACTTGAATGTGTGCTGTAATTTCAGTTAGAATTGCAGAATGAATGTCAAGACAGACGCTCTTATAGGGCAGTTATGCTCAGACGCTCTTCCTGTTTTTCTTTTCTTTAATAACACCCACTAATCTTACAAATGCGCACCATTGTGTGTGTGTGTGTGTGTGTGTGTGAGTGTGTGTGTGTGTGTGTGTGTGTGTGTGTGTGTGTGTGTGTGTGTGTGTGTGTGTGTGTGTGTGTGTGTGTGTGTGTGTGTGTGTGTGTGTGTGTGTGTGTGTGTGTGGCCTAGCATTACTATACTTGTGGGACCTGAATCTGTTTACAGAGTCACGTGTGGAGACATAATGGAGGTCCCCATGAGGGGAATCGTTCATTTTAGGGTGAAGACTTGATAAGATTTAGGGTAAGTCTCCAGGAAATGCAATGTAAGTCAATGTAATGGTTTTTCAATTCAGGACATCAAACCATGTGAGTTTGACCCAGGTACCAAAAACGCCTCCCTGAACATCAGCAGGAGAGAACTCTTTAAAGTAGAGACAGTACATACTGATATACACCTGAACATCAGCAGGAGAGGACTCTTTAAAGTAGAGACACTACATACTGATATACACCTGAACATCAGCAGGAGAGGACTCTTTAAAGTAGAGACACTACATACTGATATACGTCTTCAATTATAAATCAGTATGGAAAAGGAAAGGCTTGTCATTGAAATATAAATGGATGAACATTTTTAACTGTCGCTTCCACTGATGTACAATTCAGTTACAAATACATATTGTGTTTTCTACTTTTGATCATCAGTGGTTCATTGAAGTCAAGGCTTAATTAACTGTGTAATTATCCAGGCAACAAGGCAGCTGTATTAATGTGTTTACTGCAGTTATACCTCCTATGGTAATGAGAGCTAGCTTATTCCACAAGGCCAGATTCAGCTGATCGAACGTCTCCCATCATTTATTGAATGATAGAAGCTGGCGTTTACTTTTAATGCCGCTGAGATAATACTGGATGTCCCAGGGAAGGGAGCAATGGAGGGAATGATGTTTACAGAAGCAGCGCAGTACCTTTCCCTCAGAGGTGCTCAGACACTTTACATTACAAAAGACCGAAAATATCGACAGGGAGAGCTAATTATTCACCTGTTTGCCATTCACGCACAGAGCGGCTTGTTTTCGTACATTTTGTCTCTGTATTTGATAAGATAGCGAACGCAGAGCTGGCTTTTTAATAAGGCACTGCCTTCTCTGCCCCCCCCATGAATCAACATCCCACCAGAGAGGCGGGAAAATGCATACCAAATAGCACATCATTATTTCTGCCTTTCACAATCGGAGAATGAGGGGCATAAGGTTTCTTCTTTGGTGGCAGAGAAGATGGAAAACATTTCATTTCATTTATTGTTTTCACTGCTCAAGCTCTAATATGCAGTTACTGTTTGCTTTGGACAGAAGTAAGCTTTCACTGTGCTTTTAATCCAACTGTGTATATCAGATGCAGACTCCCACTATGAACTGCCACTCTCTGGTTTCATGGCAAAAGACTTCAAACATCACCTGAGTTAGTCATTATATATAACTGTGCTCTGTGTCCCTAGAACAGTTTTAAATCCTCAAAGAAAGAGAAAGACATGTTAACTATTGGACTCGGCATGAACATGTAAATGTTTCCTGGTTATGACCTCTCAGAAATGGGATGTACTTTGAAACTGAACCCCTTACTTGACACTTACGGCCTGTCCACACGGCGGCGTGCGTTCAAGCTTCAACGCTTCTGCCCATTCACATTGAATGTTTTGCCGAACTGCATTGTGGTCGCTTTGCAAGCTTCAACACACGCCGCCGTGTGGACGTACCGTTAAAGTGGAAAAGATGCAGTCAACTAAGTCAGGCTTACAGAATAATGTCCCCTTTAATCCACAATTGTACAACAAACATGACAAATGTAAGAATCTAAAAGAAATAAGAAGCCCACTTAAAGTGACGTGACTGTTATTTTGTATACATTGATTGTTGTGCTTTTATTCTTTCACACACAGTGACGTCACGAGCTACCCACAATGCAACGCGCGCCATATATATATATATAAATACGCCATTTTCATGGAGATGCAAATATCCTGGAGGTGCTAATATAAACAGCTAGCTAACGTAGCTAGGCAGAGCGCACTAGGTTTTTTTTCTGAATTAACGACCGAAGAAATCGCTGCATGTCTTCGGATTACATCTCTGGACTTGAGGGGTGTGCTCTAGGTCGTTACCAGCGTAAACTAGAGCTGTGTGGGTTGTTACAGACTGCCTGCAGATGTATGGAAAAACGACCCTCGAAAGTGGCCTTCGGTCGATTTTGGCAGCATCTACGTCTATCTTCTGGAAACACCAGGTGAATACCCCACTTGTCACAATAATATTATCATGCCATTGCATATATGTGGTATTTTAGAGTTGACTAGATATTGATTAAGGCAATAGACTATGATATTCAGTACAGGAAGCTTAGCAACACCTAGACGGTGTACGGCTAAACCCTCGGCCTACTTGCACCTCGCGTAAAATGGCGGATACTGGAAGTACGGTGTCGCCCTCGGCCCAATACCCGTATGTGTGTGTGAAAGAATTGATGTCTTAATGTGTGCATATGTATACATGTGTTGTGTTGATTGTGTATATAGGATATACATATTTGTATGCATGTTGTTATATATATTTGCATTCGGGATTGTGGGAAACGGTATTTCGATCTCTCTGTCTGTACACACAAACTGAAAGATTGACAATAAAGTTGACTTAAGTATATTTTTCACGTCCCTATTAATCGTTTTTTGGGTTTTCCGCTCCTGTAGTGTGTTATATAAGTTTTAGTGCATGTAAATGGTCTGCAAAGGCTAAAATCCCTGTGTTCCCCGCAGAGGGTGAAGATAGTTCCTCTTGAGGTTGCTAACTTATTAACAGTATTATAACCTGTTGTAAGTCACAGGTTGGTTAGCTTCTCTGAGTTTAACAGATACAACTTTAGAGACAGTACGACATGAGTTGTCTCAGGACGGAAAAGGACAAGAGTAAGACCACTAATGTTTGATTATGCTTCTTAGGTTGCGACTGAAATAGAGAAAAGTAACGATGGCCTATTGTCAGCACTAAAGACGAAGCCCTGTTATTGCTCTATGGCTTTTTAAATGTTTCGGCAGCTCTGTTGGGTTCATTTAAGAATACTTGAATCTCTTATTCTGAGCTGCATTTTTCTCTAAGACAGCTTCAGTGGATTTCGGGGACGTGGTGAAGTTGGCTCTCTGCTCGAGTCGTGGAGACGTGGCCAATCAGAGGCTGTAATTGAATGGGTAATTAGCCTGATTGTGTTCAGCTGTGCAGCTTCGAGTCTCTAATCAATATCCATGCAGCTGACCTGACTCCGGTCTATGAAGTCATTATTGTTCGTCATGTTCCGCGTTTTTATGATTGCATTTATTACCCAGTTAACTGTCGATAGAACACATTCATACTGGGGTGTAAAAAGACGACTATAAATGTTATTTTCTTAACCATTCATACTTTTCTGAAGCCGATGTTCAAACTCAGCTCGTATATAAAGGTGTGTTCTCTGCATCAAGTGTGTACTTTACTACAATACTCGAGCACAATGGTTCATTTTAAAAGAGTTCAAGGCCTGTTCATGCTGTTGAAAAATTAAATTAAATTAAATTGAGCCATTTCCTGCAGTGCCTATAGATGAAGTGTCATTGCAGAGAATTATAAGGCACCTTAATCCATACCATTTGAACGTGGCTTGTAGACATGTGTTGATGAATGTATCACTAACAGCCCAGATGACAAAAACAACTAAATATGCAGCGTGCAAAACATATTTGCATTATAAGTTATGCTTTAATAGAACGGCAAACATGGAGGCAGGTTATCTTCAGAGGCTGAATGCAGGAGGGGGTTTCTGCTGGAGGTCCACAGCTAACAGATGGCCGCTCTGTCAGACCTGGACCACGGGTCACTCTCGGAGCAGGAGTCGCTCAGCGTGCATTCACCGTTTTCACTTTAGCTTAAAGAACAGATGCTATAGTTGTTTGTGTGTATAGTCTGCAGGCTTGATGCTTAACGGATCTCATGTAACACGATAATCAGGATACATGAAGATAATTCTATTCCCTCACAGTTACTAAAAACATCATATAGTGTTTGTTGTAAAAGGATCTGATGTTATCTCTTCTCTGTGAGCGGTTCTGTTCTGTAGGAGAATACTTTCAGAGTGAATCTTCTACTGCCTGAATCTGCTTCATGGTTTTCACTTTCTTTGCTTCATGTGTTCTGGTTTTAATTCAGCAGGTGAACCTATGTGTTCATAAAGCAGTGTGTGTGAGCTTCACTGTATGTGTTAAACTAAAACGGAGCATTATTGATATGTCTTTATTTAGATTGCCTTCGATATTGAGCTTATCCAAAAGTAATGGATATCAGGTTGCATTACTGTTATAAGAAACGCTTGCAGGTGTATATAAACGGGTACAAACCTGGGCGATTCCTGCCATTTTAAACACCGACAAGGCCAGGTAGAAATTCCTAAATGTTTAATTCAGCAGGTGAACCGATATGTGCATTAAATAGTGTGTGTGAGCTTAACTGTGTGTGTTCAACTAAAATGGAGCATTTTCTGTAAACTCAGATAATATAATATATATAATATAATATATAATATATTGGTCTCTTCTTTTCTAAGGTCACTGTTCTGCTGTCTTACATAACATCTTATCAATGTTTATCTCCATGCTTTATTTTGCACTGCATTTGATATTGCGTACTAATACTATCTTTAAGTATATATTAGTTTCAAATCTGTTATTTTCCACTGGCGTCAACACAAAAAGCAGCTCAGGTTGTTCTTTACTAAATATTGAGAAAGCTAAATCATTTCACAATAACCTGTTACTTCTCTCTCTGGTTAAATGGGGATAATCTTATCACATACGGTATTTTCTATCTACTCTTATTGTAAGTGATATAATACTTTTATGTCGATCATTTAGACGTTCTGTATAACTCCGCCATCCGCTTCGCCACCAATGCCCCCAGGACACATCGCTGTGACCTACTCTCTGGCAAACTGGTCCTCTCTCGAGACCAGACGCAACATCCACTCCTCCTAGGCCTCACCCCCTTCTACCTTACACAATTACTGCAACTCCGCTCACCCCCCACGCACAACACCCCGCTCAGCTACACACATCCTGCTAAAGGTCCCCAAAGCCCATACATCCTTTGGCCGCTCTGCCTTTCAGTTTGCAGCAGCTGATAGCTGGAATATCATACAACAAACCTTGAAGATGGAGACCTTTATCTCCCCCCCCGCTCCTTCAGGGACACTATTACAAACACCCTGGTGGTACGCACATGCAACTGCTTTGCCTGATGCTCACTACCAATGTCTTGACCTCTCCTATAGTATACATTTGCATGAAGGAATGAATGTTCTATATTATTTTAATGACTTTTTAATGAACCCCAGCAGTATTATTTTAGATATGTTATATGTGTAACTGCTATGCCTGCCATCTCTGCTCTTGTGTCATTGTGTTGTCTCCTGGGCTCTGTAGTGCCCGGAGTCTGTCTTTTTATTTTCTTCCTCCCAACCGCCATCCCCTCAGGAAGCCTTTTGCCTCCCGTCAGGTCATCATTGAAAATAAGAATTTGTTCTTAATTGATTCTCCTGGCTAAATAAAGGTTATACTACTACTACTACTACTACTACTACTACTACTACTACTACTACTACTACTACTACTACTACTACTACTACTA
>NW_022989791.1:0-67415 GCF_902827175.1 Gymnodraco acuticeps
ATTAAATACTGATGTTATATTCTGTACTACACATTAAATACTGATGTTATATTCTATACTACACATTAAATACTGATGTTATATTCTATACTACACATTAAATACTGATGTTATATTCTATACTACACATTAAATACTGATGTTATATTCTATACTACACATTAAATACTGATGTTATATTCTGTACTACACATTAAATACTGATGTTATATTCTATACTACACATTAAATACTGATGTTATATTCTATACTACACATTAAATACTGATGTTATATTCTATACTACACATTAAATACTGATGTTATATTCTATACTACACATTAAATACTGATGTTATATTTCTATACTACACATTAAATACTGATGTTGTATTCTATACTACACATTAAATACTGATGTTATATTCTGTACTACACATTAAATACTGATGTTATATTCTGTACTACACATTAAATACTGATGTTATATTCTATACTACACATTAAATACTGATGTTGTATTCTATACTACACATTAAATACTGATGTTGTATTCTATACTACACTTTAAATACTGATGTTATATTCTATACTACACATTAAATACTGATGTTATATTCTGTACTACACATTAAATACTGATGTTATATTCTATACTACACATTAAATACTGATGTTGTATTCTATACTACACATTAAATACTGATGTTGTATTCTATACTACACATTAAATACTGATGTTATATTCTATACTACACATTAAATACTGATGTTATATTCTATACTACACATTAAATACTGATGTTGTATTCTGTACTACACATTAAATACTGATGTTATATTCTATACTACACATTAAATACTGATGTTGTATTCTGTACTACACATTAAATACTGATGCTATATTCTATACTACACATTAAATACTGATGTTATATTCTGTACTACACATTCAATACTGATGTTATATTCTGTACTACACATTAAATACTGATGTTATATTCTGTACTACACATTAAATACTGATGTTATATTCTATACTACACATTAAATACTGATGTTATATTCTATACTACACATTAAATACTGATGTTGTATTCTGTACTACACATTAAATACTGATGCTATATTCTATACTACACATTAAATACTGATGTTATATTCTATACTACACATTAAATACTGATGTTATATTCTATACTACACATTAAATACTGATGTTATATTCTATACTACACATTAAATACTGATGTTATATTCTATACTACACATTAAATACTGATGTTATATTCTGTACTACACATTAAATACTGATGTTATATTCTATACTACACATTAAATACTGATGTTATATTCTATACTACACATTAAATACTGATGTTGTATTCTGTACTACACATTCAATACTGATGTTATATTCTATACTACACATTAAATACTGATGTTATATTCTGTACTACACATTCAATACTGATGTTATATTCTATACTACACATTAAATACTGATGTTATATTCTGTACTACACATTAAATACTGATGTTATATTCTATACTACACATTAAATACTGATGTTATATTCTATACTACACATTAAATACTGATGTTATATTCTATACTACACATTAAATACTGATGTTATATTCTGTACTACACATTAAATACTGATGTTGTATTCTGTACTACACATTAAATACTGATGTTATATTCTGTACTACACATTAAATACTGATGTTATATTCTATACTACACATTAAATACTGATGTTATATTCTGTACTACACATTAAATACTGATGTTGTATTCTGTACTACACATTAAATACTGATGTTATATTCTGTACTACACTTTAAATACTGATGTTGTATTCTATACTACACATTAAATACTGATGTTGTATTCTGTACTACACTTTAAATACTGATGTTATATTCTGTACTACACTTTAAATACTGATGTTATATTCTATACTACACATTAAATACTGATGTTGTATTCTGTACTACACATTAAATACTGATGTTATATTCTGTACTACACTTTAAATACTGATGTTATATTCTATACTACACATTAAATACTGATGTTGTATTCTGTACTACACTTTAAATACTGATGTTATATTCTATACTACACATTAAATACTGATGTTGTATTCTGTACTACACTTTAAATACTGATGTTATATTCTATACTACACATTAAATACTGATGTTGTATTCTGTACTACACTTTAAATACTGATGTTATATTCTGTACTACACATTAAATACTGATGTTATATTCTATACTACACATTAAATACTGATGTTGTATTCTGTACTACACTTTAAATACTGATGTTGTATTCTGTACTACACATTCAATTCTGTATATTATTAGTACATGTTCTGTTTGTGAAGACAAACACACTGATGACGCCATCACACTCTCACAGAACCATCCAATCACAGACGACGCTGAACAACGTTTAACTTGAGTGACAGGCCTTCCAGCCAACGGCAGTGCGCCTTCGCAGCTGACAGAGAGCGGGGGGCGGGACCAGGCGCCGCTAGGCAGCACAGGAATAAAATGGCGGCCGTGGCTGCAGAGCCAGGAGCTGCAATAAGAGAAGAAGAAGAACAGGGACCGGATCTACCGAGAGAACCGGGACGGGGCCTGACGGGAGAACCGGCAGAACCGGGCCTGACCCCGCTGCTGGCACCCGGGCCGCAGCTTGAGCCCTGGATGGAGGCTGGGGGGCAGCGTGTCGGGCCGGAGGCGGGAAGAGGCGAGGGAGAGGGAGAGAGACCCGGAGCAAACCGGGAGGACCGGCTCTGCTCGGTACCGGGGGACCCTCAGGGGGGAGGCTCCGAGCCCCGGGCCGTCTTCCTGCTCTCCTTCCCGGCCCCCCCTCCCGGTACGGAGGCCGGTCTGTCGCTAACGGAACCGGCAGAACCGACAACTAACGAGACCGGTACGGACCGAGCCGAGCCCGCAGACCGCGATCAGGACCGGGACGGCGATCAGGACTTGGAACGGGACTACACTCTGAGAGCCCCAGTGAAGCAGGAATCCCCCTCCGCTGGTCTGAGTCCAGCTGATCTGATTGTTGCTGGTCTGAGTCCAGCTGATCTGAGTCCTGCTGATCTGAGTCCAGCTGATCTGAGTCCTGGTTCTGAGGTCCGGGTCTCTCTGGATCATGTGATCGATGACGCGCTGGTGGTGTCCTTCCGGAGGGGGGAGCAGGTGTTCAGTGGGGTCCTGATGGACGTGTCCCGCAGGTAAATATAAACAATAACAAATATATATCTATATGATTCACTAGTGGTCATGTGAGATACTCTGATTACTTTCAGCTATACTCTGATTACTTACAGCTATACTCTGATTACTTACAGATATACTCTGATTACTTACAGCTATACTCTGATTACTTATAGCTATACTCTGATTACTTACAGCTATACTCTGATTACTTACAGATATACTCTGATTACTTACAGATATACTCTGATCACATACAGATATACTCTGATCACATACAGATATACTCTGATTACATACAGCTATACTCTGATTACTTACAGCTATACTCTGATTACTTACAGATATACTCTGGTTACTTATAGCTATACTCTGATTACATACAGCTATACTCTGATTACTTACAGCTATACTCTGATTACTTACAGATATACTCTGATTACTTATAGCTATACTCTGATTACTTACAGCTATACTCTGATTACATACAGCTATACTCTGATTACTTACAGCTATACTCTGATTACTTACAGCTATACTCTGATTACTTATAGCTATACTCTGATTACTTACAGCTATACTCTGATTACTTACAGCTATACTCTGATTACTTATAGCTATACTCTGATTACTTACAGCTATACTCTGATTACTTACAGATATACTCTGATCACATACAGATATACTCTGATCACATACAGATATACTCTGATTACATACAGCTATACTCTGATTACTTATAGCTATACTCTGATTACTTACAGATATACTCTGATCACATACAGATATACTCTGATCACATACAGCTATACTCTGATCACATACAGATATACTCTGATCACATACAGATATACTCTGATCACATACAGCTATACTCTGATCACATACAGATATACTCTGATCACATACAGCTATACTCTGATCACACAGATATACTCTGATCACATATAGCTATACTCTGATCACATACAGATATACTCTGATCACATACAGATATACTCTGATCACATACTGATATACTCTGATCACATACAGATATACTCTGATCACATACAGATATACTCTGATCACATACAGATATACTCTGATCACATACAGCTATACTCTGATCACATACATCTACTTGATACATACAGATATACTCTGATCACATACAGCTATACTCTGATCACATACAGCTATACTCTGATCACATACAGATATACTCTGATCACATACAGCTATACTCTGATCACATACAGATATACTCTGATCACATACAGATATACTCTGATCACATACAGATATACTCTGATCACATACAGATATACTCTGATCACATACAGATATACTCTGATCACATACAGATATACTCTGATCACATACAGCTATACTCTGATCACATACAGCTATACTCTGATCACATACAGCTATACTCTGATCACATACAGCTATACTCTGATCACATACAGCTATACTCTGATCACATACAGATATACTCTGATCACATACAGATATACTCTGATCACATACAGCTATACTCTGATCACATACAGATATACTCTGATCACATACAGATATACTCTGATCACATACTGATATACTCTGATCACATACAGATATACTCTGATCACATACAGATATACTCTGATCACATACAGATATACTCTGATCACATACAGATATACTCTGATCACATACAGCTATACTCTGATCACATACAGATATACTCTGATCACATACAGATATACTCTGATCACATACAGATATACTCTGATCACATACAGATATACTCTGATCACATACAGATATACTCTGATCACATACAGATATACTCTGATCACATACAGCTATACTCTGATCACATACAGCTATACTCTGATCACATACAGCTATACTCTGATCACATACAGATATACTCTGATCACATACAGCTATACTCTGATTACTTACAGATATACTCTGATCACATACAGATATACTCTGATCACATACAGATATACTCTGATCACATACAGCTATACTCTGATCACATACAGATATACTCTGATCACATACAGATATACTCTGATCACATACAGGCAAGGGTGTAACTTTGGTTTGAGAAGTGGGGGGGACACAAAACAGGAGGTCCTCCGCAATGAAACATTTTTCTCGATTTAATTCCATTTCCTGCTTTCTACAAATCTATTGGGAGATGTTTGTCTTGAAAGCATCAATCTGGTGCACTTTGAGAGCAACATGAGATGTATGGATACAGCTCTCAACACTCATGAAACAGAACTGGATATATTTCAATATTACAAAAAACCAATATGCTCACAAGCAATAGCACATACTTGATATACTCCTCTCTCCTATCTTACCTAGTCTGCATTCTTGCTTTTTAATGCATATTTTACTAATCACCCCCCCCCCCCTTTCAAACTGTGTTTTTTAATGTTTTACTGACATTGGAATGATTTCTTAACTTATTTTGAACAACTATATTATATTTGTTTACATAGACCAGGGTGTGTGTGTGTGTGTGTGTGTGTGTGTGTGTGTGTGTGTGTGTGTGTGTGTGTGTGTGTGTGTGTGTGTGTGTGTGTGTGTGTGTGTGTGTGGTGTGTGTGTGTGTGTGTGTGTGTGTGTGTGGTGTGTGTGTGTGTGTGTGTGTGTGTGGTGTGTGTGTGTGTGTGTTGTGTGTGTGTGTGTTGTGTGTGTGTGTGTGTTTGTGTGTGTGTGTGTGTGTGTGTGTGTGTGTGTGTGTGTGTGTGTGTGTGTGTGTGTGTGTGTGTGTGTGTGTGTGTGTGTGTGTGTGTGTGTGTGTGTGTGTGTGGTGTGTGTGTGTGTGTGTGGTGTGTGTGTGTGTGGGTGTGTGTGTGTGTGTGTGTGTGTAACGAGGAAGCAGAAAAACAGAGGTCTGTGATGTATTCGCCTCTCTCCAGTCATTGAAGCTAAAGTGGGTTATTGAACCTGAAGCTTGTTGCTCCTGCCCTCCTCGACTACGGTCTGGGAGCCGACAGGAGAGTTCAACACACAGATGGCCAGTCCGCCCCTTTGTAGCATATTATTTCAATGAGAGATGAGCAGATCACCCCTGGGCTTTCAACTAAAGACACAGCCACGCAAAAACTGCAGCATGTGTACGGCTCCTCGTGGGTACTGCAGTTAGTGAAGTGCTTTCCTCCGTGGGGAAACGTTCAGCACCACGAGGAAAGCGGCAGAAAGTCGCCTGGAGATAAAGAGAGTGGGGCTGCGCTGCGTGCATGGCTTCCTTCTGCACGGGGAGACGCGCTCTGGCGGCGGTCTCGTTCAGGATCCACTGGTTACAGTGCCGCGGGCCAGGGGTTGCCGACCCCTGACTTAGACTAAAGTTTACAATCTAATTGCTCAGCGAGTCCTTTACCTCACCTAAGCTGACGTTATCTCAGCCTCTCAGTCTGACAGGAGAGAGCTCTCCTTATTGTTGAAACATATTGTTGTGGCAATCCAGCACTCGCAACAGGAAAGAATGAAACAGAGAGGAATCATCACAAACACAGAAATAGTTCAATAAACTTCATTAGTGTACTGCCCCTAGGAAACACAAAGCCTGACAAATGTTCATGCAAGGCATTCCTAAGTAGGGTTGGGTACCGAGAACCGGTTCCGGTTCGGAACCGGTTCCAACATTTTGATTCCAACGGCATCATTTATAAATGTGAATTTCGGTTCCGCTTTTCGATGCCTGAGGAAATGTTTCTCGCCGCTCTCCGTAGCCTACTGTGTGACTGCGGCGGGGCGGGAAATGTAGCGTTGTACCTACACTTCCTACAGCGTAACCTGAGACCAGGGCCGGCCCGTCGCACTGGCGTTATAGATATTCGCCTAGGGCGCCAGATCTGTGGAGGCGCTGCGCTGACAGCTCTGGGAGGGAAACAACATGTTTTGGCCGTTGGCGCTCATCCTAATTTTCGCCTTGATGCAACAACATTCATAATTAAGTAAATGTAACACCCTTTTCACCCCGGTTACACTTTTCATTTGCCCTGTACGATGGGCGCTGCAAGTGATGAAAATGGGGGATGTTGGCTTAACTGGCGCCCGCAGCTCACAGCCAAAGTGCGAGCGTGGGAGCGAGCGAGGGAGAAAGGGAGCGTGCACCGGTACACGTTGTTGTTATTAGCATCTGGTGCTAGCTGCTCTAACGGAAGAAGAAGATGTTTCTACAATGATGTGGAGGGAGAGTCCTCTCCAGTCAGACTGAGAGGCTGATAACTACAGCTCAGTGAGGTAAAGGACTCTGAGGGTTTAGATCAGGGGTGGGGAACCTTTTTCCTCAAGGGCCATTTCAATGTTTACAATATCCTCCGAGGGCCGTACAAGTTATTGACCTCTGCTTAAAAATACTAAAATCACAGCCCATTCATTTCGCCTTTCTTTCATGCTGTGCAAAGAAAAAGCAACCTTTTAATCCAGATATCTTACCATGCATGCATGGTTGTGACATGACCACCAAAACAGAAAGATGTGGACACAATGTATTTAGTTTCCTATCCATGTGAACATGATTTGAGTGGTGGGGGACCTAACCTCTCTAGGAGGGTGCGGGGGGCATGCTCCCCCGGGAAGATTTGTTTTTAAATGTTGACGTTCAAAGCATCAATCTGCTGCACTTTGAGAGCAACATTGAGAGATCTATGGATACATCTCTCAACATCCATATGAAACAGAACTGGAAGCAGATTTATTTTTCTTTATGGATATTTTACAAATCACTCTCCTTTCAAACTGTATTCTTGTTTATTAATAACTTTTTTTACTGTCATATAGTATTTTATAACTGTTTACTTTATTCTCTTATTTTTTTATGACTATAATGATCATATAAAGATGTGCCTTTACCTCACTGGTTGTAGAAAAAGCTTCTTATATTCGTTAGCATAGCTAGCTAACCAGATGCTAATAACAACAAAGTTATTGACTGCATGATCAGTGTGACAGATGAGCAGATCGTCACTGTGCTTACAACTAAAGACACAGCCACGCAAAAACTGCGGCATGTGTACGGCTCCTTATGGGTACTGCAGTTTTTGGAAGTGCCGGAGTGGCGTTCCGGTGCTCTCCGTCAGAACTGCATATAGACATATACCACATGATGACACGTTAGGCTCGTGTTGTGTTCAAGGACCCCTGATCTTGGCTAGGAAAAACAGGCACTCTCTTGTTTATTTTTTTTGCGTTCTAGATTTCTCTAATTTTTGTCTTTTTTGCGTGTGTTTATAAATTACCTCGCGGGCCGTATACGGCCCGAGGGCCGGAGGTTCCCCATCCCTGGTTTAGATAGTTCACTTTAGTCTAAGTTATCTCAGTGGGTCTCAAACGTTTTGGTCACAATTTATGTAATCACATATTTCCAAGGCACTCCTTTATAATTATTGGGATAAAACAGGTTTGAAATCATTCCAATGTATACTATAGGACAGTAAACCAGACATATCGTTTTAAACTGGAGAGATAAAAAAATATGCATTAGTAAAATAAGATATGAATGAACAACAAACATAAAACACGTTACATGTATTTGTTATTGGCTATGGTGGGTTACTGGTTATGCTCACATACTTATTTAATTATTAAAATGTAAACCGATCTTTTTCATATGGGTGTTTAGAGTTGTACCCCCTAGATCTAGTCTCTAGTCATTCTGCTCAAAGTGCATCAGATTGAAGCATTTTACTTTAACATGTTCAAGCATTTCTTCCCGGTTTGCCTGAGAAGGCAGAGATGCTTGTTTTTCTCAACAAGAACTGTTTTTAAATGGGGGGGGGGGTTTCCTTTAAAAGTTGGACTGTTGTAGCTGCAGTGGTTCTCAGGTTACAGTTACATAGCAGTGAATATAAACAGACTGATTCATGTGAATATTACTGTAAACTAACCTGTGTAAAAGTTTCTCTAATAAATGTAATGTTTTTGGTGGAATAAGCATGTATCATTATTTTACCCCTCAAAGAATCGGAATTGAGAACCGTTAAGAACCGGAATCGAAAAGTAGAATCAGAATCGTGGAAATTCAAACGATACCCAACCCTATTCCTAAGTGATCCTGCGGACATCGGCCTTTTTTGATTAATATTTCTAATTAATAATAATAATAGTCCTTTTCATTAATTTGTTTACCCTTAGAAGTGAACATATCTCATAATGTTACATCAGGATGTTAAACTAAGCTTTAGCCAAACAATCATACCAAACCATATATGTTAGGGTTAGGTTATACTCCAACCCTAACCCTAACACTGAAGTAGATCATCACTGTATCAGATTTAACTGGTGATTGAACAAACAAAGCCTCCTTGTTTACGACATGCAGACCACTAACACATTTTTCCAAGTTCAGCATCAGCCTTCGTTACTCTAAAATTACGTTTTAAATAGGAATATTAGAAATGGAACAAATATTCAATCTTCAGAAATGTTCTCAATAAATCTCTATCTAGTGAAATAGCCAACATGTTTAAAAAATGTCAGATATATAAAAATAAACCTAAATACTCCTTTACTATCAAAGTGTAAAGCTAGACCTAAGGTCAACAGTTTTGGTAATGGACAATTTAATTCTAAAAAACTAAATTGGACTCGGGTCTTTGTTATTTGTTCTTCAAAATACATTAGTAAATACCTTGTGAAGTATTCACAATATAACTAACCCTCTCTAGGATATGAAATCCATTCATCTTTAACCAGATACTATTTCCCTATTTATTTTTAGTTCATAATAATAATAATAATGGTATAACGACCACACGTTTTACCCATAGCTAGTTTCTATGTCAAGATTATCCTGTGTGACTTAATAATCAGATGTCTTGTTTGCTAAACAAGGATATTAAACTTTAATCTTTTCAGTATTCCAGACCATCGTTAAACAATCAGCCTCCTTTCTTAAACACTAAGCATATCGTTCTACACCACCCTCTGGAAAACTCCTGCACAGTTATGCTGTAAAGTCATTGCATCATTTCTTCAGAGTCTGAACAGTCTGAGACAAGCCTGTCTCAAGATCTTGTCATAAGGAGAACAGTCAGTGATTCGTTGTCCTCTGCAGCTGCAGTCAGTGGCAGGGCCCCCAAAAATCTAGAACTGGCCCTGGTCAGTGGGCTCAAGGACACTCTCTCTGGAACCTCTGGATCAATGTGGTACAATCAGCAGACACACGTTGTCCTCTGCACAGTAGAAATCCCCAAAAACTGCAGTTCCTCTTCACACCACTGTTGCCTTGACAACAAGGCACAAGCTAAATGTCAAACCTCCTCAGAGATGCGTTCTTTGCACAGTTCTTCTGTTTCTGTAGTGAGCAACATCTCACCAACACACTGATTCAGAGTACAACCCAAAGGTGGCGCACAACTATCCAGTGCTGCTGTAATCACAGCAAATCAGCTACTGAGAAAAACTCAATTTAAATCTCTCCCCCAACGGGTTACAAAATGGCTGAGTGTCTATATGGTCAGGAATGCTGAAACATGTGAATGTTAAAACAAACTAATGGCGGTAGTTTACCCAGATTCTTTACTTCATCAAATGTAGTAAAACTACATTGTAAAATCTCTTTTTTCTACTTGACGTCCTGCTTTTAAATTCAAGTCAGGAAAATACCATAAACATCATCTTTAAAATCTTCTTGAATTTGTAAACAAAAATGTATTCCTTCTCCACCATGATCCCATCCTAACATCAAAGTCCATACAAACGGATAATTTATCTTTAAAAACATGAGGAATGACAGTTCTCATAAAACACTATTCTCTACTTCAGTTCTAAGTCAAATGAGCAAAACAAGGAAACCCTCCTTAACCACCATAGATTCATCTTTTATCTTCTTGCTTATTCTGTTCATTTTCAAATTGTTTATCTAAACTCTGTGTTACAAGCAGGGTTAGTTTGTAACAGAATACAAAACTCTAGGAACAACCAACAACCCTGCATTCTTGGAACGCAATGCCCTAGCAGGACAGTAGGGTATAATGAGTTCTTTAAGGTAAGATGGCGTCTGCCCATTAAGGGCTTTGTAGGCGAGAAGAAGCATTTTAAATTCTATCCTGTGTTCTATAGGGAGCCAGTGTAAGGCAGCCAGAACAGGAGTAATGTGGTCCCTTTTCCTAACTCTGGTTAGTACACGAGCTGCAGCATTTTGAATCAGCTGAAGCCACTTGACTGACTTCTTGGTACACCCTGATAATAAGGAGTTACAATAATCCAGCCTTGAAGTAACAAATGCATGGACTAGTTTCTCTGCATCGTTTTGAGGCAAGATATGCCTGATTTTTGCAATGTTAGGTAGATGGAAGTAGGCGGTCCTTGAAATTGATTTTATGTGGGCGTTAAAGGATAAATCCTGATCAAATATAACACCAAGATTCCTTACAGTCTCAATGAGGCCAAATTAATGCCATCCATAGTTAGTATATCTTTAGATAATTTGTTTTGAAGATTCTTCAGGCCGAGTACAATAACTTCAGTTTTGGTCGTGTTTAACATCAAAAAGTTTAAGGTCATCCACGTTTTAAGTCCTTAAGGCAGTCTTGAATTTTATTTAGATGATTAATTTCATCAGGCTTGATTGATAAATATAGTTGAGTATCATCCGCATAACAATGAAAGTTTACAGAATGATTCCTTATAATATTGCCTAACGGAAGCATATATAATGTGAACAAAATAGGTCCGAGCACTGAGCCCTGTGGCACTCCATGGCTAACTTTGGTTTGCGTGGAATATTCATCGTTAACACGTACAAACTGAGAGCGTTCAGATAGATAGATACTAGGGGTGTAACGGTTCACAAACATTTCGGTTCGGTACGTACCTCGGTTTTTTGGTCACGGTTCGGTTCGGTACGTTTTCGGTACAGCAGAATTTTTTTTCACAAAACAAAACATATATATATATATTTTTTTTTAATTATTATTAAACTGTGAATATTCACTCAAATAAATACAAAATATAATAAAATGAACATTAAGGTGCAGCTTTTCGATGAACTGAAATAATCTGTATTTGAACTGTACTGTACTAGCACCTAAGCAGCCAGTTTGACATTAGGACTTGCTTGTCATTGTATTTTCATGTTTTTTTAAAGAAAAATTAACTTGTCCACATTGCTTGCCGAAAGGGCAGATCTGCTGGCACTAACAATGTCTCCTGCTGTGGAGAACACCCTCTCGCTAGGGACAGAGATACAGCCAGGTAGCACTTTGCTAACATGGCAACATAAGGATACTTGGTGTTTGTAATAGCTTTGGCTCGGTCTGAACTCTCTGCGAGTGGTGGAGGCTTAAATGCTAGCGGGAGTTGGGTTTGCACTTCAGTCTTTTTTCTTTTGGTACCGGTGATATTCACGTTCGGGTGATGCCTTTTCAAGAGTGTGCAAGTTTGATGTATTGCCAGCCACGTAACCAATGTTAGTTGAACAATGCCGACAAACAGCTTTGGTTCGGTCCACCTGTCTTTGCCCGTCATCCTTGTACGTAACTGCGAAACCAAAATGTTCCCAAACCGGAGACTTCAATGATGCTGGAGGATTTTCGAGCTCAACTTTATCTGCGTTCGCCATTAATTTTCGACAGTTCCTCAAATTACTGACTACATTTGAACGCATCCCTCTGACCAGCTCTCATAGTATGCCTCTCATCCAATGAAATGACTTGCTCGCTCTATGACGCGTTGAACCCAATGTGAGCAAATTACTCTGAATGCTGCGACGCAGCACCTGAGATTACTTCCAAAAAGTTGTTCACGTTCTCAATTTTTTACATTTAACGATATATTCGTTCGGTACACTTCGGTACACACCTGTACCGTACCGAACCGAAGGGCCCGAATAATTTCGGTACGGGTACGTGTACCGTTACACCCCTAATAGATACCTAAACCAGCCTAAAGCAGTTCCCTGTATGCCAACTAAGTGCTCTAGTCTTTGCAATAAGATATCATGGTCGATAATATCAAATGCAGCACTGAGATCGAGCAAAACAAGAATAGAGACACGTCCCTTGTCTGAGGCTATTAGAAGGTCATTTGTGACTTTAACCAGAGCTGTCTCTGTGCTATGATGTGTTCTAAAGCCAGACTGAAAAGCTTCAAATAAATCATTGTTTTTTAAGTAATCAACTGTTTTGCGACCGCTTTCTCAAGAATTTTTGAGAGGAACGGAAGATTAGAAATAGGTCTATAATTGGCTAAAACCTCTGGATCGAGGTTGTGCTTTTTAAGAAGCGGTTTTATCACTGCTACTTTGAATGATTGTGGAACATAGCCTGATAATAAAGACATATTCATCATATGTAATAAAGAAGTGCTAATTAATGGAAAAACTTCCTTCAACAGCTTAGTTGGAATTGGGTCTAACATGCACGTTGATGGTTTAGAAGAGAGAATCATTGAATTTAATTGTTCAAGGTTTATGGCTGAAAAGAATTCTAGTTTACTATCTAGTGTAATATTAGAGCTTACATTTCTGGGAGCTGTTGATAACACTATACTGGTCAAAGGCAAGAGGTCATTCATTTTGTTTCTAAGAGTAACAATTTTATCGTTAAAAAAGCACATAAAATCATTACTACTGAGTGCTATGGGAATAGAAGGCTCAATCGAGCTGTGGCTTTCTGTCAGCCTGGCTACAGTGCTGAAAAGAAATCTTGCATTATTCTTATTCTCATCTATTAATGAAGAATAGTAGGCTGCTCTCGCTTTACGCAGTGCTTTCTTATATTCATTGAGAGTAATATGCCAAATTAAACGAGATTCTTCAAGTTTAGTGGAACGCCATATCCTTTCAAGTTGTCTCGACTTTTGCTTTATTTTGCGGGTTTGGGCATTATGCCATGGAGCTAATCTATGTTTTATTTTCTTCTTTTTCAAAGGAGCAACAGAGTCTAATTTTAGACTACGATTACTTACAGGTGAGATACTCTGATTACATACAGGTATACTCTGATTACTTACAGGTGAGATACTCTGATTACATACAGGTATACTCTGATTACTTACAGGTGAGATACTCTGATTACATACAGGTATACTCTGATTACTTACAGGTGAGATACTCTGATTACTTACAGGTGAGATACTCTGATTACATACAGGTATACTCTGATTACTTACAGGTGAGATACATACTGGTGCACTTTGAGAGCAAAATAAAGAGATTAGATATATGGAAATATAACTGTATACATTTGAATAATCATAAGATGATAATAATATGGCCTTAAGCCCAGCACACCATCCAATATGAAAACACATTGAAACTTTTTTATGTTATTATTGTTGGTTCATTGATAGCTGTGAGTCTCCCTCCTCTCAGTAGAGACTAGTTTTAGCTCTCAAGTTTTAAAAGTTGATCTTACCTTATTTCACTTCGTTAAATTTTTTTGTTTTTATTCATGCATATTTGACTAATCACTCTAATCATTTGACTTCCTCAAATGGAAATATGTGTTTACATAAATGGAGCAAACCGTCTGAGACCCACTGAGATAACTTAGACTAAAGTGAACTGTCTAAACCAGGGGGTCAAATCTGTTTTCACCGAGAGCCAGAGAAATATAAGAAGGGCTGGGCCGCTGAGGTATAAGTTCAGTTATACATCAGCATAGTCAATCAGATGTAGGTAAATGATGCTTAATACTTGAATATGCTTTTAAAAACAACAGCAGCTCTCCAGAGGGTTTACTCTGTTGTTAAAACAGAAGCTTCAGATTGAAATGATGAGGAAAGAGGAAGGGTTTAATTCCTTCATTCATTCACGTGTTATGAAAATAAGTTATTGGGCTTTTTTCTTATCAACTAAGATTTGATAGACATTTTTCAACTGGTTCTCTCGCTCTGTTTGAGTCTTTAATGTTCTCACATTGTGCTTGAGTCTTTAAGGTTTTCATGTTGTGTTTTGTTGCAGGTTCGGACCGTACGGGATCCCCATCACCGTGCTCCCCCGGAGAGACGACAGGGTTAGTCGCCCTCTGATGATATCACTGCCTGAAGTGGAAGCATCCACCAAACAGGAAGAGGTTTCACCCCCTCCCCCCCCCAAGGTCCAAACTGCCGCCGCTGTTCCAGGAGGGGGCTCCGTACCCCCCCCCCTCTGTTCCTCAGGGACACCTACAACCAGGCTTTACCTCAGCCCCTGCTGCGGAAGATCCGCCGTCCCAAGAGGCGCTACCGCTGCGAGGAGCCCACCTCCATCATGAACGCCATTAAGCTCCGCCCCCGCCAGGTGCTCTGCGACAAGTGCAAAGGTGTGGTGGGGGGGGGCAGGGAGTCCCGCAGGGGCCCTGTGGAGCTGAAGGAGGAGGCATCGCGGCGGCGGAGAGCTGCTGAAGGACCTGTTTCTGCTGAGGTCAAACGGCTGAGAGGGGACGACAGACGGCCCCCTAACGACAGACGGCCCCCCTCAGGGATCCACGTATCGTCTTCAGCCCTCCCCACTTCCTCCCGGGTCCTGAGGGGCGGAGCCTCCGGCCGCCTGTGTTTGAACTCTAAGAAAGCCCCCCCCTCCAGGGGCCCGGCTGCTGACGTCTCCAAAGCCCGGCAGAACCTGAAGAAGGACCAGGACCAGGACCAGGAGCAGCCCTGCAGGAAGGCAGTGACCCGGGCCTCCTCCCTGCAGAACCAGAGGGTCCACTTCACCCGACGGCTGCAGAGCACTCCCCCCTCACTACCGCCCAGGATGCGGCTCAAACCTCAAAGGTATCGAACAGACGACCAGGTGCCCCCCCCCTCCCAGAACCAGCCCCCCCCTTCCCCCCCCAAACTGATCTCTCGCTCCCCCCCCCACAAACCCATTATAAGCCCCACCCCCACGACTCCCCCTCCCTTCAGCACAGCTCCTCCCCTGGAGCCCCTGCTCTGTGAGGCCCTGTGTCCCCCCCGCTGCTCCTCCCCCCCCTCAGAGTGCAGCTCCACAGAGACCTTTGACCTCCCCCCCCCTGGACCCGCCTTGTTAGACCCGCTTTGCCCCGCCTCCTCGTCCCCTAAGGCCAATGAGACACTAGCTGACGGTGAGGATGAGGGGGGGGATCTGAAGAGGAGGTGTAAGTCCTCTATGTCCCCTCCCCCAGTGGAGGGTGAGGAAGAGGAGGGTGAGATGAAAAGTAGGCATAAGTCCTCCACATCCCCTCCCCCGGTGGAGGGTGAGGAAGAGGAGGGTGAGATGAAGAGGAGGCGTAAGTCGCCCCCCCCTCCCCCGGTGGAGGGTGAGGAAGAGGCGGGTGAGATGAAGAGGAGGCATAAGTCTTCCACGTCCCCTTCCCCGGTGGAGGGTGAGGAAGAGGAAGGTGAGATGAAGAGGAGGCGTAAGTCGTCCACCTCTTCCTCCTCCTCCTCCTCCTCTTCCTCCCCCCCGGTGTTCTCTAAGCCCGTCTCGAAGGTGCTCCTCCCCGACGGGCGCTCGCTGTGTTTGGGCGACATCGTGTGGGCGAAGATCTCTGGGTTCCCCTGGTGGCCGGCGAGGGTACTGAGCATCACGGTGTCTCGCCGCAGTGACACGGGGCTGGCTGTCCGTCAGGAGGCCAGGGTGTCGTGGTTCGGCTCCCCCACCACCTCCTTCCTCCCCCTCACCCAGCTGTCTCCCTTCCTGGAGAGCTTCCAGTGTCGCTTTGACAGGAAGAGGAAGGGTCCGTACCGCCGGGCCATCGCTGAGGCCGCCAGCGCCGCCAAGCAGCTGACGCCCGAAGTCCGGGCGCTGCTCACTCAGTTCGAGACGTAGCATCCCCCCCGACTCTAAACAACTACCCCCCCACACAACTACCCCCCCCACACAACTACCCCCCGACTCTAAATAACTACCCCCCGACTCTAAACAACTAGCCACCTACACAATAGGGCTGTCCCGAATACCATTTTTCGGGCGCCGGATATTCGGTAGTAATCAGCAGCGAATATTCGGTGCGGAGAGATTTATTTATTTTCCAAAAGGTTTCATAACACGCTCCGAATCCGAGACACCTGACGACACGCTGTTAAGCAGAAGCGCAGAAAGAGCATACTATTACGATTTATATTTATTTATTGTCTCAGTACTCGCATACATTAAAACTAAATGTGTCCTCTGCATTTAACCCAGCCGCAGCGCGGGGAACAAATCCGGTTCCAAATTCCATCTATAACGTTTTACAACCTGAAGATACAAAACACATATTTCTGTTAACAACAATACTTTTAAAGAGACAACTACCCCTCGACAAGAAACACAACTACCCCTCGACAACAAACACAACTACCCCTCGACAAGAAACACAACTACCCCTCGACAACAAACTCAACTACCCCTCGACAACAAACACAACTACCCCTCGACAACAAACACAACTACCCCTCGACAACAAACACAACTACCCTCGACAACAAACACAACTACCCCCGACAACAAACACAACTACCCCTCGACAACAAACACAACTACCCCTCGACAACAAACACAACTACCCCTCGACAACAAACACAACTACCCCTCGACAACAAACACAACTACCCCTCGACAACAAACACAACTACCCCTCGACAACAAACACAACTACCCCTCGACAACAAACACAACTACCCCCCGACAACAAACACAACTACCCCCGACAACAAACACAACTACCCCCCGACAAGTAACACAACTACCCCCGACAAGTAACACAACTACCCCCGACAAGAAACACAACTACCCCCGACAACTACCCCCCGACAAGAAACACAACTACCCCCCGACAAGAAACACAACTACCCCCCTGTCACACTGCTTCCTGTTCAGTGGGCAGTGGGCGTGGCTTCTCGTGTGGGCGGGGCCTCCATCTCAGGTGTCAGTCAGTGGCAGCGTTTAAAGAGGCACTGTCCAGGTGCATCATGGGAAACAAGGTCTGGTGTGTCATGTGTTTATTATTAGTCCTGGAGGGGCAGCTGGTTGGCTGGCAGCACGATGATGTCATACATTTACATATGTAATGATAACACTAATTAAGATGGAGGGGTATGTAAACATTTAGAGAATAATGTGGACTGTTAAGGGGGGATTACTCTCAATGTGAGTCTTTACCTTATTGCTGCGTTCTGATTGGACGCTGCACGGTGTGAAACGCTGTCACTTCTGTTTCTCTTCCTGAAAGTTAAACTGTGATAAACGGTAAACGTGTTGTTCAAGCTGAGGCCGGGGGGCCCTCAGGGGCCGCACAGGTAGGCCTTACTGAGCGTTAGAGGCTGATGAAGACGAGGAGGACAATGGTTTCCTGTCTGTTTGCAGATCAGAGACACTGTGGGACAGACGGAGACGTTGTACTTGATTAAAGCCGCTGTATGTTTTTCTGATGTTTTAAATCTATTAAAAACTGTCAAAATCAACCCTTCTTCTTCTGTGGTGCTTTCACTGTCAGACAGGTTTCTCACCTGCAAACAGATGATGGTAAACGCTCCTGAACGCCAGCGTCTGATAGGCCGCTGCTCTTCCACACTTCAGAGCAGTACAACTATTAAAGGAAATACATTTATTTATATTATGGTATTTATTGGCTGTCTCTCTCTCTGCAGCGCGACGCTGACGAGCTGCTGACAATCCTGCGCTGTGATTGGCTGAGAGGCGGGGTCACGTGGACATCCACTTTTGATAACAATAATATATTTAAGAGTTATATTTATAAAAAGCTTTTATCAATGAGGTTTCCATGGAGATCAACATGTTTCAATGTCCAATCAACATTCAGATCATTAATCAGTTTCCTGTCCATCCTGCAGGGGGCAGCAACGAGTCAAAACTAGAACCTGAACGCAGCTTCACAAGCCACTGTTAGCTTAGAACAAAGACTGGCAGCAGAGGGAAATTGATAGCATAGCTTAGCACAAAGACTGGCAGCAAAGGGAAACTGATAGCATAGCTTAGCACAAAGACTGGAAACAGAGATAAACTGTTAGCATAGCTTAGCACAATGACTGGCATCGGAGAGAAACTGTTAGCATAGCCAAGCACAAAGACTGGAAACAGAGAGAAACTATTAGCATAGTTTAGCACAAAGACTGGCATCAGAGAGAAACTATTAGCATAGCTTAGCACAAAGACTGGCAGCAGAGGGAAACTGATAGCATAGCTTAGCACAAAGACTGGCAGCAGAGGGAAACTGATAGCTTAGCACAAAGACTGGCAGCAGAGGGAAACTGATAGCATAGCTTAGTACAAAGACTGGCAGCAGAGGGAAACTGATAGCATAGCTTAGCACAAAGACTGGCATCAGAGGGAAACTGATAGCATAGCTTAGCACAAAGCCTGGCATCAGAAGGAAACTGATAGCATAGCTTAGCACAAATACTGGCATCAGAAGGAAACTTATAGCTTAGCACAAAGACTGATAGCATAGCTTAGCAAAAAGACTGGAATCAGAGAGAAACTGATAGCATTGCTTAGCACAAAGACTCAGAGGGAAACTTATAGCTTAGCACAAAGACTGATAGCATAGCTTAGCACAAAGACTGGCAGCAGAGGGAAACTGATAGCATAGCTTATCACAAAGACTGGCATCAGAGGGAAACTTATAGCTTAGCACAAAGACTGATAGCATAGCTTAGCACAAAGACTGGCAGCAGAGGAAAACTGATAGCATAGCTTAGCACAAAGACGAATCAGAGAGAAACTGTGGATATTTGTTTTAAAGGTTAATTAAAATGATAGGACTGATTTCAATTTAAAATTGTAATGTCTTCATTTAATCTGACCTCCACCAGACGTCAGTAAATAAAATATATAAACATTAACTATGAACAGTGACTTCGCTCCTGCAGGTTTTTAAAGGTTTAAGATGTATTTCTCTGATCTGAACATTATGCAACTGTGACAGATATAATAATGATTATAAGTATTACTGTAAGGTGTACAGACTGCAGAGGATTCAAAATAAACGGCATGTGTTAAAACAGTTTGGTTATTAGATTATTGACCAGAATATTGACTCTTTAAAGTACAGACACTACATACTGATATACACCTGAACATCAGCAGGAGAGGACTCTTTAAAGTAGAGACACTACATACTGATATACACCTGAACATCAGCAGGAGAGGACTCTTTAAAATAGAGACACTACATACTGATATACACCTGAACATCAGCAGGAGAGGACTCTTTAAAGTAGAGACACTACATACTGATATACACCTGAACATCAGCAGGAGAGGACTCTTTTAAGTAGAGACACTACATACTGATATACACCTGAACATCAGCAGGAGAGGACTCTTTAAAGTAGATACACTATATACTGATATACACCTGAACATCAGCAGGAGAGGACTCTTTAAAGTAGAGACACTACATACTGATGTACACCTGAACATCAGCAGGAGAGGACTCTTTAAAGTAGAGACACTACATACTGATATACACCTGAACATCAGCAGGAGAGGACTCTTTAAAGTAGAGACACTACATACTGATGTACACCTGAACATCAGCAGGAGAGGACTCTTTAATGTAGAGAAACTGCACACTGATATACACCTGAACATCAGCAGGAGAGGACTCTTTAAAGTAGAGACACTACACTGATATACACCTGAACATCAGCAGGAGAGGACTCTTTAAAGTAGAGACACTACATACTGATATACCCCTGAACAGCAGCAGGAGAGGACTCTTTAAAATAGAGACACTACATACTGATACACCTGAACATCAGCAGGAGAGGACTCTTTAAAGTAGAGTCACTACATACTGATATACACCTGAACATCAGCAGGAGAGGACTCTTTAAGTAGAGACACTACATACTGATATACACCTGAACATCAGCAGGAGAGAACTCTTTAAAAGTAGAGCCACTACATACTGATATACACCTGAACAGCAGCAGGAGAGGACTCTTTAAAGTAGAGACACTACATACTGATATACACCTGAACATCAGCAGGAGAGGACTCTTTAAAGTAGAGACACTACATACTGATATACACCTGAACATCAGCAGGAGAGGACTCTTTAAAGTAGAGACACTACATACTGATATACACCCTGAACATCAGCAGGAGAGGACTCTTTAAAGTAGAGACACTACATACTGATATACACCTGAACATCAGCAAGAGAGGACTATTTAAAGCAGAGACACTACATACTGATATACACCTGAACATCAGCAGGAGAGGACTCTTTAAAGTAGAGACACTACATACTGATATACACCTGAACAGCAGCAGGAGAGGGACTCTTTAAAGTAGAGACACTACATACTGATATACACCTGAACAGCAGCAGGAGAGGACTCTTTAAAGTAGAGACACTACATACGGATATACACATGAACAGCAGCAGGAGAGGACTCTTTAAAGTAGAGACACTACATACTGATATACACCTGAACATCAGCAGGAGAGAACTCTTTAAAGTAGAGACACTACATACTGATATACACCTGAACATCAGCAGGAGAGGACTCTTTAAAGTAGAGACACTACATACTGATATACACCTGAACATCATCAGGAGAGGACTCTTTAAAGTAGAGACACTACATACTGATATACACCTGAACATCAGCAGGAGAGGACTCTTTAAAGTAGAGACACTACATACTGATACACACCTGAACATCAGCAGGAGTAAAAGTGCTAAAGTAAAAGTGCTAAAGTAAAAGTAAAAGTGCTTAAGTAAAAGTGCTTAAGTAAAAGTAAAAGTGTTAAAGTAAAAGTGCTAAAGTAAAAGTGCTTAAGTAAAAGTAAAAGTGTTAAAGTAAAAGTGCTAAAGTAAAAGTGCTTAAGTAAAAGTAAAAGTTCTAAAGTGAAAGTAAATGTGCTAAAGTAAAAGTAAAAGTGCTTAAGTAAAAGTGCTTAAGTAAAAGTAAAAGTGTTAAAGTAAAAGTGCTAAAGTAAAAGTGCTTAATTAAAAGTAAAAGTGCTAAAGTAAAAGTGCTAAAGTAAAAGTGGAGACACTACATACTGATATACACCTGAACATCAGCAGGAGAGGACTCTTTAAAGTAGAGACACTACATACTGAACATCAGCAGGAGAGGACTCTTTAAATTAGAGACACTACATACTGATATACACCTGAACATCAGCAGGAGAGGACTCTTTAAAGTAGAGACACTACATACTGATATACACCTGAACAGCAGCAGGAGAGGACTCTTTAAAGTAGAGACACTACATACGGATATACACCTGAATATCAGCAGGAGAGGACTCTTTAAAGTAGAGACACTACATACTGATATACACCTGAACAGCAGCAGGAGAGGACTCTTTAAAGTAGAGACACTACATACTGATATACACCTGAACATCAGCAGGAGAGAACTCTTTAAAGTAGAGACACTACATACTGATATACACCTGAACATCAGCAGGAGAGGACTCTTTAAAGTAGAGACACTACATACTGATATACACCTGAACATCATCAGGAGAGGACTCTTTAAAGTAGATACACTACATACTGATATACACCTGAACATCAGCAGGAGAGGACTCTTTAAAGTAGAGACACTACATACTGATGTACACCTGAACATCAGCAGGAGAGGACTCTTTAAAGTAGAGACACTACATACTGATATACACCTGAACATCAGCAAGAGAGGACTCTTTAAAGTAGAGACACTACAGACTGATATACACCTGAACATCAGCAGGAGAGGATTCTTTAAAGTAGAGACACTACATACTGATATACACCTGAACATCAGCAGGAGAGGACTCTTTAAAGTAGAGACACCACATACTGATATACACCTGAACATCAGCAGGAGAGAACTCTTTAAAGTAGAGACACTACATACTGATGTACACCTGAACATCAGCAGGAGAGGACTCTTTAATGTAGAGAAACTGCACACTGATATACACCTGAACATCAGCAGGAGAGGACTCTTTAAAGTAGAGACACTACACTGATATACACCTGAACATCAGCAGGAGAGGACTCTTTAAAGTAGAGACACTACATACTGATATACCCCTGAACAGCAGCAGGAGAGGACTCTTTAAAGTAGAGACACTACATACTGATACACCTGAACATCAGCAGGAGAGGACTCTTTAAAGTAGAGTCACTACATACTGATATACACCTGAACTTCAGCAGGAGAGGACTCTTTAAAGTAGAGACACTACATACTGATATACCCCTGAACAGCAGCAGGAGAGGACTCTTTAAAGTAGAGACACTACATACTGATATACACCTGAACATCAGCAGGAGAGGACTCTTTAAAGTAGAGACACTACATACTGAACATCAGCAGGAGAGGACTCTTTAAAGTAGAGACACTACATACTGATATACACCTGAACATCAGCAGGAGAGGACTCTTTAAGTAGAGACACTACATACTGATATACACCTGAACATCAGCAGGAGAGGACTCTTTAAAGTAGAGACACTACATACTGGATATACACCTGAACATCAGCAGGAGAGGACTCTTTAAAGTAGAGACACTACATACTGATATACACCTGAACATCAGCAAGAGAGGACTATTTAAGCAGGAGACACTACATACTGATATACACCTGAACATCAGCAGGAGAGGACTCTTTAAAGTAGAGACACTACATACTGATATACACCTGAACAGCAGCAGGAGAGGACTCTTTAAAGTAGAGACACTACATACTGATATACACCTGAACAGCAGCAGGAGAGGACTCTTTAAAGTAGAGACACTACATACGGATATACACATGAACAGCAGCAGGAGAGGACTCTTTAAAGTAGAGACACTACATACTGATATACACCTGAACATCAGCAGGAGAGAACTCTTTAAAGTAGAGACACTACATACTGATATACACCTGAACATCAGCAGGAGAGGACTCTTTAAAGTAGAGACACTACATACTGATATACACCTGAACATCATCAGGAGAGGACTCTTTAAAGTAGAGACACTACATACTGATATACACCTGAACATCAGCAGGAGAGGACTCTTTAAAGTAGAGACACTACATACTGATACACACCTGAACATCAGCAGAAGTAAAAGTGCTAAAGTAAAAGTGCTAAAGTAAAAGTAAAGTGCTTAAGTAAAGTGCTTAAGTAAAAGTAAAAGTGTTAAAGTAAAAGTGCTAAAGTAAAAGTGCTTAAGTAAAAGTAAAAAGTTCTAAAGTGAAAGTAAATGTGCTAAAGTAAAAGTAAAAGTGCTTAAGTAAAAGTGCTTAAGTAAAAGTAAAAGTGTTAAAGTAAAAGTGCTAAAGTAAAAGTGCTTAATTAAAAGTAAAAGTGCTAAAGTAAAAGTGCTAAAGTAAAAGTGGAGACACTACATACTGATATACACCTGAACATCAGCAGGAGAGGACTCTTTAAAGTAGAGACACTACATACTGAACATCAGCAGGAGAGGACTCTTTAAATTAGAGACACTACATACTGATATACACCTAAACATCAGCAGGAGAGGACTCTTTAAAGTAGAGACACTACATACTGATATACACCTGAACAGCAGCAGGAGAGGACTCTTTAAAGTAGAGACACTACATACGGATATACACCTGAATATCAGCAGGAGAGGACTCTTTAAAGTAGAGACACTACATACTGATATACACCTGAACAGCAGCAGGAGAGGACTCTTTAAAGTAGAGACACTACATACTGATATACACCTGAACATCAGCAGGAGAGAACTCTTTAAAGTAGAGACACTACATACTGATATACACCTGAACATCAGCAGGAGAGGACTCTTTAAAGTAGAGACACTACATACTGATATACACCTGAACATCATCAGGAGAGGACTCTTTAAAGTAGATACACTACATACTGATATACACCTGAACATCAGCAGGAGAGGACTCTTTAAAGTAGAGACACTACATACTGATGTACACCTGAACATCAGCAGGAGAGGACTCTTTAAAGTAGAGACACTACATACTGATATACACCTGAACATCAGCAGGAGAGGACTCTTTAAAGTAGAGACACTACATACTGATGTACACCTGAACATCAGCAGGAGAGGACTCTTTAATGTAGAGAAACTGCACACTGATATACACCTGAACATCAGCAGGAGAGGACTCTTTAAAGTAGAGACACTACACTGATATACACCTGAACATCAGCAGGAGAGGACTCTTTAAAGTAGAGACACTACATACTGATATACCCCTTTACAGCAGCAGGAGAGGACTCTTTAAAGTAGAGACACTACATACTGATACACCTGAACATCAGCAGGAGAGGACTCTTTAAAGTAGAGTCACTACATACTGATATACACCTGAACATCAGCAGGAGAGGACTCTTTAAAGTAGAGACACTACATACTGATATACCCCTGAACAGCAGCAGGAGAGGACTCTTTAAAGTAGAGACACTACATACTGATATACACCTGAACATCAGCAGGAGAGGACTCTTTAAACTAGAGACACTACATACTGAACATCAGCAGGAGAGGACTCTTTAAAGTAGAGACACTACATACTGATATACACCTGAACATCAGCAGGAGAGGACTCTTTAAAGTAGAGACACTACATACTGATATACACCTGAACATTAGCAGGAGAGGACTCTTTAAAGTAGAGACACTACATACTGATATACACCTGAACATCAGCAGGAGAGGACTCTTTAAAGTAGAGACACTACATACTGATATACACCTGAACATCAGCAAGAGAGGACTATTTAAAGCAGAGACACTACATACTGATATACACCTGAACATCAGCAGGAGAGGACTCTTTAAAGTAGAGACACTACATACTGATATACACCTGAACAGCAGCAGGAGAGGACTCTTTAAAGTAGAGACACTACATACTGATATACACCTGAACAGCAGCAGGAGAGGACTCTTTAAAGTAGAGACACTACATACGGATATACACATGAACAGCAGCAGAGAGGACTCTTTAAAGTAGAGACACTACATACTGATATACACCTGAACATCAGCAGGAGAGAACTCTTTAAAGTAGAGACACTACATACTGATATACACCTGAACATCAGCAGGAGAGGACTCTTTAAAGTAGAGACACTACATACGGATATACACATGAACAGCAGCAGGAGAGGACTCTTTAAAGTAGAGACACTACATACTGATATACACCTGAACATCAGCAGGAGAGAACTCTTTAAAGTAGAGACACTACATACTGATATACACCTGAACATCAGCAGGAGAGGACTCTTTAAAGTAGAGACACTACATACTGATATACACCTGAACATCATCAGGAGAGGACTCTTTAAAGTAGAGACACTACATACTGATATACACCTGAACATCAGCAGGAGAGGACTCTTTAAAGTAGAGACACTACATACTGATACACACCTGAACATCAGCAGGAGTAAAAGTGCTAAAGTAAAAGTGCTAAAGTAAAAGTGCTTAAGTAAAAGTAAAAGTTCTAAAGTGAAAGTAAATGTGCTAAAGTAAAAGTAAAAGTGCTTAAGTAAAAGTGCTTAAGTAAAAGTAAAAGTGTTAAAGTAAAAGTGCTAAAGTAAAAGTGCTTAATTAAAAGTAAAAGTGCTAAAGTAAAAGTGCTAAAGTAAAAGTGGAGACACTACATACTGATATACACCTGAACATCAGCAGGAGAGGACTCTTTAAAGTAGAGACACTACATACTGAACATCAGCAGGAGAGGACTCTTTAAATTAGAGACACTACATACTGATATACACCTGAACATCAGCAGGAGAGGACTCTTTAAAGTAGAGACACTACATACTGATATACACCTGAACAGCAGCAGGAGAGGACTCTTTAAAGTAGAGACACTACATACGGATATACACCTGAATATCAGCAGGAGAGGACTCTTTAAAGTAGAGACACTACATACTGATATACACCTGAACATCAGCAGGAGAGGACTCTTTAAAGTAGAGACACTACATACTGATATACACCTGAACATCAGCAGGAGAGAACTCTTTAAAGTAGATACACTACATACTGATATACACCTGAACATCAGCAAGAGAGGACTCTTTAAAGTAGAGATACTACATACTGATATACACCTGAACAGCAGCAGGAGAGGACTCTTTAAAGTAGAGACACTACATACTGATATACACCTGAACATCAGCAGGAGAGAACTCTTTAAAGTAGAGACACTACATACTGATATACACCTGAACATCAGCAGGAGAGGACTCTTTAAAGTAGAGACACTACATACTGATATACACCTGAACATCATCAGGAGAGGACTCTTTAAAGTAGAGACACTACATACTGATATACACCTGAACATCAGCAGGAGAGGACTCTTTAAAGTAGAGACACTACATACTGATACACACCTGAACATCAGCAGGAGTAAAAGTGCTAAAGTAAAAGTGCTAAAGTAAAAGTAAAAGTGCTTAAGTAAAAGTGCTTAAGTAAAAGTAAAAGTGTTAAAGTAAAAGTGCTAAAGTAAAAGTGCTTAAGTAAAAGTAAAAGTTCTAAAGTGAAAGTAAATGTGCTAAAGTAAAAATAAAAGTGCTTAAGTAAAAGTGCTTAAGTAAAAGTAAAAGTGTTAAAGTAAAAGTGCTAAAGTAAAAGTGCTTAAGTAAAAGTAAAAGTGCTAAAGTAAAAGTGCTAAAGTAAAAGTGTTAAAGTAAAAGTGCTTAAGTGTTAACTTTCACTTTCACTTTAGTGTTCACCTGGTGCCCTGTGTTGTCTCCTCCCCCCTCACATGTGTCTTGTTGGTTTGATTAGTCTGTGGGTATTTAGGCTCTGTGTTTCCTGTTGGTGGTGTGTGTGAGATCCTTGTGGCTGCTGACTGTGTTCAGGGAGAACAGCAATATTGAGGCTGAGGGAATGCTCCGGTTTTGGGACAAAATTAACATGGGATCACTCCGGTCATTGTACGTACTTCGTCTCACTGGAATATTAACGGTCAGATTGAATACAACATCGACCCAATTTCTCCTGTCAATGACGGGAGAGTTTTGAAAGTGACAAAACACTGTTTCACAAAAAAAAATTCATTTAATTTCAAACCTTTATTTATACAGATAAATCCCATTGAGATCATTGATCTCTTTTTCAAGGGAGACCTGCTCAAGTAGTTCCACATGAAACATAAAAACATAAATAGAACAACAAAAGGACATCATTCAGCATCATTTACATAATTATCCACATAAACAGGTACCAATAGCTTCCGATTGAGTCGCATCCAAGCGAGCTTTAAAAACATTTAGTGGCACCAGATTGTTCAGTTTCAAATCAAATCAAGTTGTATTTATATAGCACATTTATAAACGATTTATGGTGGAGCCAAAGTGCTGTACATATAATAAAATTAGCCTACAGTAGAGACACTTTACAGCAAATACAACAACACAGATTGTTCAGAATATCAGTATGAGAAAAAACGACACCCTCTATCCTTAGACCCTCTGTCCTTAGACCCTCTGTCCTTTGACCCACTGTCCTTAGACCCTCTGTCCTTAGACCCTCAGATCGTACAAGGAAAAACTTCCAGAGAAAACCCACAGTTTAAGGGAACATGGGAGAAAGCTCAGGAAGAGCAACAGAGGAGGGATCCCTCTCCCAGGACGGACAGACGTGCAATAGATGCCGTGTGTAAATCGAAGAGATAATACATTTTACAGCATATAGACCGAATGTTAGGAAATGCATGTGTCTGTAATAAGAAGATGAATCCACGAGGATGTTAGCTACAATTTTCCATTTCCGTTTAATTTGCAGACTATTCAAAGACAGAGGAGCTGCGCATCTAAAAGCTGTCTTCCCTAAGACAGTCCTAGCAGTTGGCACATTTAATAAAACCACAGCATTCGATCTCAGGCAGTAGCCACTTACAATTTTCCGTGAGATCAGGGAGCAGATATAAGATGGAAGTTTCCCTAACATGAGCAAACAGGCTATGTCAGACTTCCATGAAATACACCGGGAAAAGCACCTCTCTGTGGCGGCTCACAGAGCCCCAAATGACGGACTAAGCAGCACCAGGTTCGCTCCCTCACATGAGCAAACAGGCTATTTTACACTAACAGGAGACAGAGCGTGAAAACCACCTCTCTGTTGCCCCTCCAAGACCCCCAAATTACGAACTAAGCAGCTCCAGGTTCGATCCCTCACATGAGCAAACAGGCTATGGCAGACTTCCATGAAATACACCGGGAAAACCACCTCTCTGTGGCCGCTCCAAGACCCCCAAATGACGGACTAAGCAGCTCCAGCATCTCTCCCTGACTGCGTACTTCCATAACCTTCGCGCACCTTGGGTCCCCGGGCCCCCGAACTTAAGCACTCCCCTACGGACTAAACCCAGATGATCACACCCTCAAGAACCTCGTGCCCCTGGGAACCTTAAAGGGGGGGTGGAGTTTGCGTTGCTTTATCGTCCGCCCATCGGCATCCATATTCGTCCTTATTCACAGCACCACCCACCCTCCTGTGGAGGATGTTCTCATGGCCCTGGTAACACTTAAAGGTGGTGGATTTTGCGGTGCTTTAACTCTCCTTACATTCCTCCAGAGTCAGGAAAAACTCTGTTATCTTTTGGGAGAACCAGAGAAAAGGGGTGAAAATGGAGAAATTGTATCCCAAAATAGTGTCTCTTAAGGCGGGTAGAGTCCCCTGACAACTCTCCTTACATTCCTCCAGAGTCAGGAAAAACTCTGTTATCTTTTGGGAGAACCAGAAAAAAGCGGTGAAAATCGAGAGATTGTATCCCAAAATAGTGTCTCTTAAAGCGGGTAAAGTCCCCTGACAACTCTCCTTACATTCCTCCAGAGTCAGAAAAAGTCTAAGTTCACTTTTTGGAGAACCATAAAAAAGGGCTAAAAGTGATAAGATGTATCCGAAAATAGTGTCTCATAAGGCGGATAGAGTCCCCTGACAACTCCCCTTGCATTCCTCCAGAGACCAGTTCAAAAACTTAAAGTTTGGTAAGAACCAAAACCGAAAAGTGTCCGGGGCTTCCGCCCGAAGCGCCGATCAGACTATTTAAAAGCGCTTCACCCTTTCTCTCCTCCCCAACCTAAAAACCTCTCCTCTATTCCCCTCCCATATAAACTCCCTTCAGGCTAACCCTGCTCTTCCCCCCATCCTAACCCTATTTAGAGAGAATGGACGTCCATTCTCGGGAGACGTCTGACAGTGGTGCGGTTATCCAAAGTGACAGACCTAATTTTACCTCTATTTAGAGGCAATGGACTTCCACTCTCGGGAGAGGGACCTCCAGCATGTGTCCCTGAAATGGGGACTTAGGTTATTTCACACCTCCAGGAGAGAGACCGCGAAATCCACCTCTCTGTGGCCCCTCACAGACCACCAAAGGACGGACTACAGACCTCCAGCATGTGTCCCTGAAATGGGGACTCAGGTTATTTCACACCCCCAAGAGAGAGACCAGTAATGGCACCTCTTTCTGGCCCTACACAAAGCCCCAAACGACGGACTGTAAGCAGGGTCCCACACTCAAAGGCACCCAGAGATCCAGGGTGATGCACATGGCTTTCTTACCCAGGAATAAGTGTGTGAAAGCTGGGTAAAAGTTATGTGAACACAGGGAGAGAGCAGCAGCAGGCTGTGACCCAGAGAGCTCCTTCCAGCACCTCTCTCTCCCACCCAGAGGACAGGCTGCTTCACAGCACTATGTAACCCAGGAAATAAGCTTGAAACCTGTCCATTTCATCCACATTTGACTCATGAAATGTACAGCAGAGTCACTGCTGTAAGCAGGGTCCCACACTCACAGGCAGAGATCCAAGGCAGAGATCCAGGGTGATGCACATGGCTTTCTTACCCAGGAATAAGTGTGTGAAAGCTGGAGAACAGTGCTGTGAATACAGGGAGACAGCAGCAGCGGGCTGTGACACCGAGGTACACAACGATGTGTACACCGGGTCATTCAGAATGTGCTATTTCTGAAATAAATAGCACATTCTGAACATATGTCAAACAGAGATTCCTATTCAAAGTTATCAATTAATAGCAAGATTTGACATGGGCAAACAGGCTATTTCACAGGACACAGGCTATGTCAGACTTCCATGAAATACACTGGGAAAAGCACCTCTCTGTGGCGGCTCACTAAGCCCCAAATGACGGACTAAGCAGCTCCAGCATCGCTCCCTGACATGAGCAAACAGGCTATTTCCCACTACCAGGAGACAGAGCGCGAAAACCACCTCTTTCTGGCCCTACACAGAGCCCCAAATGACTGACATGAGCAAACAGGCTATGTCAGACTTCCATGAAATACACCGGGAAAATCACCTCTCTGTGGCCGCTCCAAGACCCCAAATGACGGACTAAGCAGCTCCAGCATCTCTCCTTGACATGCGTACTTCCATAACCTTGCGCACCTTGGGTCCCCGGGCCCCCGAACTTAAGCATTCCCCCACGGACTAAACCCAGATGATCACACCCTCAAGAACCTCGTGCCACTGGGAACCTTAAAGGGGTGGTGGAGTTTGCGGTGCTTTATCGTCCGCCCATCGGCATCCATATTTGTCCTTATTCACAGAACCACCCATCCTCCTGTGGAGGATGTTCTCATGGCCCTGGTAACACTTAAAGGTGGTGGATTTTGCGGTGCTTTATCGTCCGCCCATCGGCATCCATATTCATCCTTATTCACAGCACCACCCACCCTCCTGTGGAGGATGTTCTCATGGCCCTGGTAACACTTAAAGGTGGTGGATTTTGCGGTGCTTTATCGTCCGCCCATCGGCATCCATATTCATCCTTATTCACAGCAGCACCACCCACCCTCCTGTGGAGGATGTTCTCATCGCCCTGGTACCCCTTTAAATAGTCTGATACTACCACTGCACTTTACAAGACAGAAATAATGTTTAAATTGTTGGGAAAAGTGTTTTTAAACGTTTGGAAGAGATTTTTAGCCGGTCATTTTGCAAGATATCATTTAACATTGAAGCTCTCCTGGAGAAGGACATAATATGTCAATTTCCAGGAGAGCTTCAATGTTAAAACATATCTTGCAAAATGACAGGCTAAAACTCATGAATAAGTGTTTCAAAGGCGGGGAAAAGTTGTTTAAAATAGTCTGATACCTCCAGGGCGCATCACCACATTTTACAAGCCAGGGAAGGTGTCTGAATCCTGGGTAAACTTTGTTTAAATAGTCTGATACCTGGCACTGTATCAACCTCTGGAAAATGTTCTTTCCGTTTTACTGTCGGTGCGACACCCTCACAATGATGCCTGTATGTCTGAATGTACGTCTCCATGCTTTGAGGCAACGTGATTTCACATATGGTATTCCCCCGTCCCTTCCCAGTGGACCAGTGAGGAGAGGGCCAGTCCTCATTACAGGAGGCTGCTGGGGACCGCATGACAGTCTTGACCGGGGTCTTGAGAGGGGTCTGACTACCGGAGGCTGCTGGAGACATCATGACAGTCTTGACCGGGGTCTTGAGAGGGGTCTGACCACAGGAGGCTGCTGTGTTTATGCCGGAGGTACTTGAGATTGCCAGGCCCTTAAATCGTATACTTTTTTCCTCTTCCTCAAGCACAGCAGCAGTGGCACACTGCTGCCTGGATTTTAGCCCCTTTTTCAGCCTGGAGCGCAGGGTCTTCACCTCATCAATGAGGACATCCTTCTGAGCTCTCAATGCCACATTTTCCAGCATCACCTGCCTGCAGTCCTCTTCGTCACACTCGGTATGTGGGGAGAAGGGTGGAGGGTGCACCGGGTATTCCTCCTCATTGTCTATATCCAATGATGTAGCCATTCCAATGATGGGATTAGTCTGTCTGAGGTCATGGAGCAATTGCAGGGCCACACTATGCTTCAGCCTTGCCAGGACCTGATGTGCTTCATCTCGGGATAACTCAGGGTGGCCATGAGTCACATGACAGTCCAGTTTAATCCCAGCATACGAACACCCTGTGATGGGACAGGGTTTGGTCTGAACATTTATTCTGCCACTGGCCATTTTAAGAATGATGCCTCTTTCCTCCAAGTTACGCACTGCATGTTTGTGCTTAAGGTGCTTGTTCAAAGCCAGATAGAAGAGTCTGCACACCGGGCATTCGGACAACATCCTTACTGAAACAGAGAATTGTATTTCAATTATTTTGTGTTTCTCCGTTTATATGCATTAGCGTTACCGGTGATTGCAACAATGGGTTTGATGCTTCAATGCCTGGTACACGGACCAAAGGAGGACTTGGGTTACCACTTGGCTAAATGGTCCCACCTCCGCACCAACGCGGGGCTGGTGATGGCAACATTGGGTCCGATGCATCAATTCATGGTGCCCCGACCATGAGAGCGTTTGGGGTGCCGCGGAACCAGGCAGTACCCCAGCAGGAAACACGTTTTATGGTCAAAGGAGGAAAGAGTGATAGAACAGGGGTAAAGCAAAGAAAGGGTCCGAAAATAGTGACTTGTAATCCGGGTAGAGAGTATGTCATCTCTCGGTCCTATCCTCCAGACAACATGGTAACGTGGGGACAACAGTACCTCCGGGCGCTACATCCCGCTCCGGGATTCGCCGCAGTGGGGGGAGGAGGCATTGAACCCCTCACACCTGCCCCCGGAGGAGGCAGGGGAGTCAGGTACCCGGAGGGCGCACGGTGGACGGCCAGGGCGAGGCCGCCACACCGCGATGGAGTCAGAGTTCCGAGTGTTCGAGCCGGGTCCCGGTGAAACGCAGGACGGAGCACCCGGCAGGAGCCTCCAGCAGAGCCCCCCACGCGGTTCCCTCGTCCCTCGGATGAGGCGGTGAGGTGGGTGTTTTTCATCTGCTGGCGGACTGCCGGGGAGAACGCGCTGCTCGGGGGCCAGGCTCAGAGTGAGTGGCAGTGGGTGCCCGCGCACCTGCCTTTTACAGCGGGAGCACAAGCTGGTCTCGGGGAGGGAGAGAAGAGAGGAGAGCGGAGGCTGCCGAAACAGCCAGGGCCCTCCCCTCAAACACACCCCTTTTGACAAGACAAACAGCAAGAAGAGTCCCCTTTCAATTCCCCTTGCATTCCTCCAGAGACCAGTTCGGACTTAACGTTAAGAACCAGGCTGGGGGGGTCTCCAGGCAACAGATATATCCGAGACATAGTGTACTTAGAGAGGGTACTTTCATCCAGGGTATCAGACAGCCGTTTTTGTTTATTGTGTGGTGGACTGGCTGTCAGCACATCATAAAGTATTATTAGAAGCAGTGTCAGCTAGAAAATGGTCTGTCAATCCTTTCCGTGTCCGGGCTGGGTGAGGTTGCCCGTATTGAGTAAAATTAAGCCGCAGGCTCCACTCCTGGTGGTGCGCTTCCGTCAATTCCCCCACGCAGCACACCCTTCCGGCCATCAGAGTCGAACCCGCAGTTCGGAGGAACCGACCGCCAGTGCACCGGCACGAGGCCGGGCCGGCGGAGGCCGGCGGAGGCCCTCCGATGGCGGGTCGCGTTTTTCATTCGATCAGTGAGAAATCAGGAAAATACTCTGTTATATTTTGGGAGAACCAGAGAAAAGGGGTGAAAATTGAGAAATGGTATCCCAACATAGTGTCTCTTAAGGCGGATAGAGTCCCCTGACAACTCTCCCTTCATTCCTCCAGAGTCAGGAAATACTCTGTTATCTTTTGGGAGAACCAGAGGAAAGGGGTGAAAATGGAGAAATTGTATCCCAAAATAGTGTCTCATAATTCCCTGACAACTCCCCTTGAATTCCTCCAGAGACATTACATTACATTACATTACATTGCATTTAGCTGACGCTTTTATCCAAAGCGACTTACAATAAGTACATTCGACCAGGAAGACACAACCTTGAAGAAAACAGAATCATATAAGTACATCAGGTTTCATAGAGCCAAACATTTCAAGTGCTACTCAACTGGCTTTAGGTAAGCCAGTCCTTTATTAGTATAAAAGTGCTTCGTTAATAGTTCTAACGCTCGAAGTGGAGTCGAAAGAGATGAGTTTTCAGTTTGCGCCGGAAGATGTGCAAGCTATCTGCCGTTCTGATGTCAATGGGGAGCTCACTCCACCATCTTGGAGCCAGGACAGCAAACCCACGTGTTTTTGCCGATGGGAACTTGGGTCCCCCTCGCAGCGAGGGCGCAACGAGTCGTTTGGCTGATGCAGAGCGTAGTGCACGCGCTGGGGTGTACGGTTTAACCATGTGCTGGATGTAGGAAGGGCCAGATCCATTCGCAGCATGGTAAGCAAGTACCAGTTCAAAAACTTAAAGTTTGGTAAGAACCATGATTGGGGTCCTCCAGGCAACAATTGTATCCGAGCCAAAGCACTCATGTAGCGGACACATTCCTCCATGATGTGAAACAGCCATTTTTTTTCACAAGTGCTCTCAAAAACCGGGTTTCCGATTTCGTGCAGATGGTAGCTTGGAAAAGATGAATTAATTGTTTGGACGGAGGAAGGGAGGTCTCGATTCCCCTCTCCGTTGTAAAGTGCAACAGGGGAGTGAAAAAGTGTCCGGGGCTTCCGCCCGAAGCGCAGAAGACTTGAAGATTTCGAAAATCATGAAATAGACCGGGCAAATCACCTATATGTAGCCCCTCACAGAGCCCCAAATGACGGACTAAGCAGCCCCAGCATCTCTCCCTGACATGTGCAAACAGGCTATGTCAGACTTCCATGAAATAGACCGGGAAAATCACCCATTTGTAGCCCCTCACAGAGCCCCAAACGACGGACTAAGCAGCTCCAGCATATCTCCCTAACATGCGCACTTCCATAACATCGCACAACGTGAGACGCCGGGCCCCCGGACTTAAGCACTCCCCCACGGACTAAACCCAGATGTTCACACCCTACAGAACCTCATGCTCCTGGTTATCTTAAAGGGGGGTGGATTTTGCAGTGCTTTACCGTCCGCCCATCGGCATCCATATTTGGCCTTATTCACAGCACCACCCACCCTCCTGTGGAGGATGTTCTCATGGCCCTGGTAACACTTAAAGGTAATGGCTTTTGTGGTGCTTTACTGTCCGCACACCAGCATCAATATTCGGCCTTATTCACAGCACCACCTGCCCTGCTGGAGGTTCACACTTTCACTTTTTTTTTTACCCTCCTCTGCCTTACACATCCTCCCACACTTGAGCACTCCTCACTCGGACTAAACCCCTCCATGCACACCCAGAATGCACCCAGAGAACAGGCTGCTTCACAGCACTTTGCAAGCCAGGAAAAGTGATTGAATCCTGGGTATACATGTTTTAAATAGTCTGATACCTCCAGGGCGTATCACCACATTTTACAAGCCAGGGAAGGTGCCTGAATCCTGGGTAAACATTGTTTAATTGTTTTTAAATGTGTGAAAACAGTGTTTTGTCACTTTCAAAACTCTCCCGTCATTGACTGGATAAATTGGGTCGATGTTGTATTCAATCTGACCGTTAATATTCCAGTGAGACGAAGTACGTACAATGACCGGAGTGATCCCATGTTAATTTTGTCCCAATACCGGAGCATTCCCTCACCCTCTAACCCTTGCCCTTCCCCTCATCCTAACCATAACCACTCCCCAATTTCCTGCCTAAACCTAACCTTTTTTCTTTCCCAACCTAACCTCAGAAACTCTCCTGCTCCTTAGCATTAATTTCAACCCCTTTTCTGTTTCCCTCCTCCTTCCTACCCCGGAGTATTAATTGTAACCCTTTTCCTTTCTCCTCCTGCCTACTCCCCCTTATCCAGTATTATTTTTGCCCCTTCCAAGTAGTTTTCTAGGTTAAAAAACTCTTAGAATAATAACAGCATAGGTTTTATTCTATTAAACTAACCAAATATAAAACATGTGCCCATGCCTTTCCCCTTTCACCACAAGATGGTGACAGGGGACCTCTAATTTCTTACCTAACCCTTCTGTTTAAAAGCCATATTAAAGGCAAAACTTAAAGGAACATGTGTATTGTTAATAAAATAAGTATATCATACAACAATTTGGATCAAATATGTATTGGGATCAAAAGGTTAAACAACTGGATTAAGAAATACATTAATACTCGCCTTCTCACAGGAACATACGGGACATGAGGGAATATACGTAGGCTTTGCGAGGCCACGCCCCCACCCCTATAAATAAGAGTGCAGATGCCATCTCTGGCTCACTCTGTCATGATCACTAGTCCTCTTGTAGTCTGAAGCCTGACCGCACAGCTGCAGCATTTTTACGAGACACACTGCTGGGATTGATCCCCCACGCAGGGCCATTCCTGGATGAGATTGTATAGATGTAATGTGCCGAAACGATCGATAATACCTGGGTTATCTACTGAAGATGTGTTACTTTTTTAATATGGATGTCATTAAAACCACTACCATGATGTGTCATCTAATATAATTTTTTGAGTCAACACAGTTTAACGAGAGGAGCTTGAGTGAGATGTGATTATACCTGGACTGATTCTACGAGTGAGAGTGCAACGATCATTCTGCTTACAGCAGTGAGATCAAAATGTTGAATTCCTAACTAGCCAATTCTTCATGATGACATGTCTAGTGTGTATGAATTATCACATCAAGGACTCCGTAGTTACTGTATGGAGATCTGTATTTTTCCAAATACACACTCTCTTCTTAAATCCTTAACTTAACCAGCCCACCTCCAAGCTTAAAACATAACGGGGACGCTCACGTGACTATCCTCACTTCTGTTTAAAAGCCATATTAAAGGCAAATAGTGCCTCATAAGGCGGGTAGAGTCCCCTGTCAATTCCCCTTACATTCCTCCAGAGTCAGAAAAAAGTCTGAGTTAACTTTTTGGATAACCATAAAAAAAGGGTGAAAATGGAAAAAGGTATCCAAAAATAGTGCCTCATAACCCGGGTAGAGTCCCCTGACAACTCCCCTTGCATTCCTCCAGAGTCAGAAAAAGTCTGAGTTCATTTTTGGACATAGTTTAGTTTAGTTTATTTATTTATAGTGTCGTGGACGGTCCCCATCGATGAACTGTCACAAAAACAGTAAATGGTGCAGCTTTAGCCGACATGGCTAATTTCCAGCTGTTGTCCCCGGCCAGATGGTAATAGACACCCTTAAAATTACAATATATCAACAGCATTAGTTATAAGAAAATATATAAAATAAAAAGGAGGAAAGACAAGTAGATACCGGTGTGAGGATAAAAGAGAACAATAAACAACACACGTTACTATATACAGTACATGTCACATATAGATAGATAGATAGATAGATAGATAGATAGATAGATCTTTAATTTGTCATTGTACAGGTACAACAAAATTACAATAAACTCAAGGTGCCAACACGCAACAACAAGACAATATAAAAACAACAAGACAATATAAAAACAATAAGACACTATAAAAACAATTAAAACAATAAATGGGACTTAAAATAGACATGATAGGGAATATGTACATAAATAAATAATAAATTAAATTGCACGATTCCCTTCGTATTGCACGGAAGGCTTATATAATTTAAATATTAGCAGCGTTTAGTGCACATATGGCCCTGGGAAAAAAACTGAACTTGAGTCTGTTTGTCCGGGAAGACATGGTACGGAAGCGCCTGCACATCACAATCACATAACAGAAACGAGGGGCAACATCCATGATCACAACATGTAACACTCACGCCATACTCAACACAGACTAGTGTGTGCAGGTGTAATTCTCAGTGAACCATGTTTTAAGTGAGCTGTGAAGGTGGTATGTGTATGTATGTCTTTGATTTGAGTGGGTAGAGAGTTCCAGTTTTGTATTGCTGTGACCGAGAATGATGACTGACCAAAAGTACTCTTCCTGAATGGGACTGATAGGTTGCCACGTGTGGAGCTTCTAGTAGTCAGTCTGGTGTTGTTACGTTGAGTAACCAATGAGTTAAGAGGTGGAGGGGCTGTATTGTGCAGGATTTTGTACACCAGAACGATGTTCCTATACTTTATTAAATCTTCCCAACTCAGGATGTTATGCTTGTTGAGGATGGTACAGTGATGGGAGTGGTTAGGTTTCTGGTCCAGTACTTTGAGGGTTTGTTTGCACAGGGTGGCTTCAGCGTGGAGCTGTTAGGTTGCCCCCAGCTTGTGAGACAGTATGTAAGATGTGACATGATCATGGCATTCATGTATAATTTGGCAGAATTCAATGTCATTGTGTACCTTATATATTTAAAATTTGCTAGGCTAAACTTGACTCTTTGGGTCACTTTTTTGACTTGTGTTTTGAATGTTAAATTAGAGTCAATAATGATTCCAAGGTACTTAACCTGAGGCACAATGTTAATATGATCACCTGAGATGCTTATATTTGACACAATGTTGCATTTTCTTTTTGTGAAAAACATTCCAACTGTTTTGTTGACATTAAGCTGAAGACAGGAGCGGTGTAGCCAGCTAGTGACCAGCACTAAAGCTAAGGTCAGTTTATCAGCAGCTTTTTGCTTTGTGTTGGCATGCACATATATCAAAGTGTCATCAGCATATAGCTGTGTTTCCACATCAGGACAGACAGATGGCAGGTCATTAATATATAGGGAAAAAAGAAGTGGACCAAGTATTGAACCTTGTGGTACTCCGGTGCTTAAGTCTAGAGCTGGAGAGAGTCGATTATTGACGATAACATGCTGACGCCTACCAGTGAGGTATGATTCAATCCAACTGAGTGTTAATGGAGAGCAGTTAAAAGCCGACCGTTTGGACAGAAGGACCTTATGGTTCATTGTATCAAAAACTTTGCGTAGATCCAGAAATACTGCACCAACAACACCTCCTTTGTCAACCATTGCTTTGACCTTTTCTATAAAAAAGCAGTTGGCTGTTTTGGTTGAATAATTTGCACTGAAGCCAAACTGCATGGGATGAAGTTGAAATGGACTGTTGTTTAAGAAGGAGACAAGCTGTTCTGACACCCACTTCTCAGCCACCTTTGATACTACAGGTAAGATGCTAATTGGGCGGTAGTTGTTGATGTTCAGAGGGTCACCTGACTTGAAAATGGGGGTTAAAATTGCAGTCTTCCATGTACTTGGGAATGTCCCATGTAATACAGATGAATTGATGATTTGGGTAGGAGGGCATACTAAGTAATCTTGCAGTGATTTAAGCATTGTAGAATCCATAGCGTATGTGTCCTTAGCTGTCGAAGTTTTAAGAGAATTAATAATTGCTTTGGTTTTTAATTCCGATATGGGTTGAATGCAAAAGGACATCTTACTTTCGACAACTTTGATAATATGTTCTGCTCTCAAAGGAAAGTTCTGTGCAATCTCATCTACAGAGTTGATAAAATATGTATTAAAAGCTATGGCAAGTTGTTCTGGGTCTTGCACTAGGTTACCATTCTCTTTTAGTTCTAGCTGCTTTTTTGGCCTGTGCTTGATTCCCAGTAAGGTTTTAATATGTTCCCAAATTATTTTAGTGTTACCTTTTGCCTCATTAATTATTGTTATGAAGAAGTTGGCTTTGGCCTTTCTGATTGTTTGAGTTACTTTGTTACGTAATGAAGTAAACCTATGCGTGTCAGTAGTTAATTTAGTTTTCAGTGCTCTTTTGAGTGCAAAGTCTCTTTCCTTCATCAAGTTCAATATGTCCGTATTGAACCAAGGAAGTGCATTGTTTTTGTTTTTTCCACTTTACATTTTTCTGGAGAACATCATACATAGAAAAGGGGTGAAAATGGAAAAAAGTATCCGAAAATAGTGTCCCATAAGGCGGGTAGAGTCCCCTGACAACTCTCCTTACATTCCTCCAGACTCAGAAAAAGTCTGAGTTAACTTTTGGGAGAACCATAGAAAAAGGGTGAAAATGGAGAAACTGTATCCGAAAATAATGTCTCTTAAGGCGGGTACAGTCCCCTGACAACTCTCCTTACATTCCTCCAGAGTCAGAAAAACTCTAAGTTACATTTTGGGAGAACCATAGAAAAGGGGTGAAAATGGAGAAATTGTATCCGAAAATAGTGTCTCATAATTCCCTGACAACTCCCCTTGCATTCCTCCAGAGACCAGTTCAAAAACTTAAAGTTTGGTAAGAACCATGATTGGGGGTCCTCCAGGCAACAATTGTATCCGAGCCAAAGCACTCATGTAGCGGACATATTCCTCCATGATGTGAAACAGCAAGTGCTCTCAAAAACCGGGTTTTCGATTTCGTGCAGATGGTAGCTTGAAAAACATGAATGAATTGTTTTGACGGAGGAGGGGAGGTCTCGATTCCCCTCTCTGTTGTAAAATGCAACGGGGGAGTACAAAAGTGTCCGGGGCTTCGACTCGAAGCCCCGAAGGGTTGAGCTTTTTTGAGCCCCTCCTCCGTTGGCACTCTGTCGTTTTTTTCGAGAATTTTTTTTAACTTCATTTTTGATTATTTTAAGATATAATTGACCGTTTTCTTTTCTTTTTTCTGCTTTCCACGGGTGGGGGCGCATGCCAGGCCACCTATGAGCTCCCAAATTCGGCCTGGAATCTCCGGGAATTGTGGGCTAAGCTCCATAAACTGACAAAGTCACCCAGAAATTTCACTTTTATAGCCCAAAAATATATAATACAAATACATTTAAATAGTAAAAGGTACAATTGTGCTCCTAATTACCAGGAATTTGATTTATATAGCCCCATGATAGTGAATACAAATCATTTTCATGGAAAAAAGTGTTAAAACGCATGATTTGATTTGATTTGTACTAGGGATCGACCGATATGGCTTTTTCAAGGCCGATACCGATACTGATTATTAGTAATCAAGGAGACCGATAACCGATATTTGGAACCGATATACATTTGCAGTAAAATCAGAAAATCTTGGTGTCAAAATGGAAAATAACACAAACTCCAACACAACTCAACACAACTTCTTTGAAATGCATTTAAGCATATATTATGTTTAATTAACTTTTAAACATCTTACAACTTGTTTCCTCTCTGTGCCCTTTTCTTTAGTGCAGTCATCTTCAATGAGTTAGATAGAGAGAGAAGAAGTGGGGCTGCAGGCTGACATGCTTGCAGCACAGTTACTCCGCTGCGAGACGCTGCACGCACACCCAACTCTGACTGACTTCCCGCGTCCCTGTGTAACTGGGAAACAGATAGAATTGGATCATAAGATCGTGGTGTTTTTGCCACTTCAGCATAGGGGATAGGGATGTTTATTGAACTTCGGTTTAACACATGTATGGCGCTGCTGCTTGCTTCAGTCTGTGTCTGCGTTCTTTCGCACCTGCCTGTAATCTGAGAAGGTCCCGTCTCTCTGGCTGGCTCCCGCCCGGAAAATCTTCAGTAATAGCCTATCAGATAGCGCTGTGGGCGGGATATTGCTCGTGTACACAGAGTGGTGACTGCAGCCAAAATATCCTACTTTCGAGCAGTCCCTCTCATAAATGTGATGGAGTTTAATTACGTTTAACTTTAAACAATTTAGACACTGTACATCTCACAGAGTATTGAAAGCCTTTTGAGTTAGTTGGATCTCGTGAAGTCAATCGGTTCCAGCCCCGGTGCTGGTCCTCTCGTTCCGTACGGTTTCTGTCGAGGTAGAGGAGAATCCAAGGATCCTGGAGCGACCACCAGCGTCCGTAGGTGTTCCCAATCGAACTTGCAGAGATCCTGCCGACAACGCCAATTGTTATGGAAATCTTAGACCCAGTCAATACTGTGGAGAGTACAAGTCAGAGTGATCAAAAATAAATGGTGAAACAGACAGAGTTGTCTTTCTGGTTATTTATTTGAAGCTTCAAATAAAAAAACGCAATACAAAGTCACAGGTCACACAGAGTATAGGATAGTCTGCAGGAGTGTGCGCAGTACACTATAATAGCAAAGCTTATATACAAGAAAGGGCGGGAAGCTCAGAAATTTGTCATCACACGGTCATATTGTTATTAGACACCTGTCCTTGAGCTGTAGATAGTATATCGGTTCTCAGAATAGGGAAGTTCTTGTGTGACTTTGTGTGAGTCTCAACATAGTAGCCAAATCAGCTCTGTGGCCTTGAAGCGCTTGGGAATAAAAACCCACAGTAGAGTATGAGAAGAAAACAGCACATCTCAGGAAATGATATGGGTGTTTTACAATGATTTGAGAAGCATTTGGTTTAAGCATATAAGGATATAATAAAAATGTCCACTACACTCTGGAGGAATTTAAGGAGAGTTGTCAGGGGACTCTACCCGCCTTATGGAACACTATTTTCGGATACAATTTATCCATTTTCACCCTTTTCTCTGGTTCTTCCAAAAGTTAACTTATACTTTTTCTGACTCTGGAGGAATGTAAGGAGAGTTGTCAGGGGACTCTACCCGCCTTATGGAACACTATTTTCGGATACAATTTATCAATTTTCACCCTTTTCTCTGGTTCTTCCAAAAGTTAAGTCAGACTTTTTCCTGATTTCTCACTGATCGAATGGCAAACGTGACCCGCCATCGGAGGGCCATCTCCGCCGGTCCACGTGCCGGTGCTCTGGCGGTCAGTTCCTCCGAACTGCGGGTTCGACTCTGATGGCAGGGAGGGTGTGCTGCGTGGGGGTAACCCTGCGTGTCTCTTCCCTCCCAGGCCGCCCGATATGAAGCGTGACCGAGACGAACCGTCTGACTCAGGGGTCCCACCACGGGTCCCGTGGCGGGATGGAGGTTCCGGGCTGGAACCTCCCCACCTACGCCGCGGTGCGCCCGGCAAACACTGTAGTTTCTCGAACCCTCCACTGTTGCATAGCGGCCTTTGTCGGCTGCGGCATTCAGCAATCAGCCTTGCTCCGGGCACCGGTTCCCCCAGGGACCAGTGTTCGGTGGCTTCACATGATATAGGGTCAACCCTACTTCATCACAGGCTACCTGGTTGATCCTGCCAGTAGCATATGCTTGTCTCAAAGATTAAGCCATGCAAGTCCAAGTACACATGGCCGGTACAGTGAAACTGCGAATGGCTCATTAAATCAGTTATGGTTCCTTTGATCGCTCTAACGTTACTTGGATAACTGTGACAATTCTAGAGCTAATACATGCCAACGAACGCTGACCTTCTGGGATGCGTGCATTTATCAGACCCAAAACCCAGGCGGGGTGCTCTCCGGGGTGCCCCGGCCGCTTTGGTGACTCTAGATAACCTCGAGCCGATCGCTGGCCCTCGTGGCGGCGACGTCTCATTCGAATGTCTGCCCTATCAACTTTCAATGGTACTTTCTGTGCCTACCATGGTGACCACGGGTAACGGGGAATTAGGGTTTGATTCCGGAGAGGGAGACTGAGAAACCATGATATAGGGTTGACCCTACTTCATCACAGGCTACCTGTATGATCCTGCGTAACAACCATATATGCTTGTCTGCAAAGAGTGAACTGCCTGGTCCTGCCCTGGTGTTTCTCTACGGCTAGTGTCCAGCCGTCAGCTGTGCTATCAGCAAATGTGACCCGCCATCGGAGGGCCTCTTGCCCGGGTCCACATGCCGGTGCTTGGCGGTCGGAATAATAATATTTTACAGGGCTCAGGGGTCTGCACTTTGAAGCTCCTGGAGCGGACAAATATATGTGTATTGCCTGAATTATGGAAATAAACACACAATGCTATTTTACAGGACATGACGGATATAGGTGTATTTTCACAGCTTTTTGGAAATACACCAAATGTGAATTTGCAGGGCAACACGAAGCTCATTTTACCCATGTGATGTTGTGCAGTACATTACGGAGCTCTTGTTTAACCACATGGCGTACCAGGGGCACTAAGGGGCACTAAGGTCTTACTTGGATGTCCTTATGTGTTTAGTCAGAGTGAGAGTGCTTGAGTTTGGGTACACATCTTTGCCAGACGCACCCACCCGTGTAAAGACGAAATATGACAAAACAGTTAAAGTGTGAACCTCCAGCATGGTGGTGCCTTGAAGAAAGCCGAATATGGATGCTGATGGGCGGAGGTTAGATCACCGCAAAGTGTTTCCAGGGGCATGAGGTTCTGTTTGGGTGTGAACATCTGGGTTTGCACATGTCAGGGAGAGATGGGAAGAAGGCCGAATATTGATGCTGGTGTGCGGACAGTACAGCACCACAAAATCCACCACCTTTAAGTATAACCAGGGGCATAATATCCTCCACAGGAGGGTGGGTGGTGCTGTGAAGAAGGCCGAATATTGATGCTGGTGTGCGGACAGTACAGCACCACAAAATCCACCACCTTTAAGTATAACCAGGGGCATAACATCCTCCACAGGAGGGTGGGTGGTGCTGTGAAGAAGGCCGAATATTGATGCTGGTGTGCGGACAGTACAGCATCACAAAATCCACCACCTTTAAGTATAACCAGGGGCACGAGGTTCTGGAGGGTGTGAACATCTGTGTTTAGTCTGTGGTGGAGTGCTTAAATCCGGGGGCCCGGGATCTCACGGTGCGAGGTTATGGAGGTTATTCGAAATTCTTGAAAAAACGGCTAAGTGCCAACGGAGGAGGGGCTGCAAAAAGCTCAAGTCTTCGGCGCTTCCGGCGGAAGCCCCGGAGACATTTGCACTCCCCCGTTGCATTTTACAACGGAGGGGGGAATCGAGACCTCCCTTCCTCCGTCCAAAATATTAATTCATCTTTTCCAAGCTACCATCTGCACGAAATCGGAAACCCGGTTTTTGAGAGCACTTAGAAAAAAAACGGGCTATTTCACATGATGGGGAAATCATGGAGGAATGCATCCGCTGCATGATCACTTTGGATCGGATACAATTGTTGCCTGGAGGACCCCCAATCATGGTTCTTACAAAACTTTAAGTTTTTGAACCCTAGGGTTAGGGTCTAACCCTAACCCTAACCCTTTAACCCTAACCCTAACCCTAACCCTTATAACTAGTAGTTAGATATATTCCGGAAGACGTTAATAGGACGTACGGGAATCTTATAACTAATAGTTAGATCTATTCCGGAAGACGTTAATAGGACGTACGGGAATCTTATAACTAATAGTTAGATCTATTCCGGAAGACGTTAATAGGACGTACGGGAATCTTATAACTAATAGTTAGATCTATTCCGGAAGACGTTAATAGGACGTACGGGAATCTTATAACTAATGGCTTTATTTAGATCTATCCTGGAAGGCGTTATTAGTACGTACAGGAATCTTAGAACTAATAGCTTTATTTTAGATCTTGGATAGATGAGAAATATGAATTAAGGTTTTAGATAAAAATTTAACCCCAGCATGATATGTTGCATATGATTATAATGTGTTAAAAGGTAAAAACCCTGTATTAGTTTGGACCTATTTTTCTTCAAATAAACTGAATCCCACCTGTTGGACTGGGATAACTTAAAAATAAACCTGTGCCCTCCTCTCCTGCTTCCAAGGCAAGACTGCACCCTGCCACACACACTTAGGTAGGAGCACACTCCATTTACTGATATCAAAATCCTTCGGGATCCCTTAAACAGATTAAAAAAGAGTTGTCTGAATTTAAACAGCAGTTAATTGAACCTAGGTTCTTCGGGAAGTTAATAGAGGTGAGATCTTGCTGACGTTGGTGGATCTGAGCCAAGCCGCAAACTTACATAGACTCAATAACTTCGGTCAGGTCAATTAGTAGGTCAGAGTAATTTACCGGAATAAATTATCAGGACCTCTCCGACTCTAAACATGGCGCCCAACGTGGGGCTCTGTGAAAAATAATACTTTTACAGAGTCAAAATACAAGAACCAAAACGACCTAGTAAAAAAAGTCGATGAGTACAAATCAGCAAAATACAGGCTGAAAGTCTTGTTAAAATACCTACCCCAAATCCTAGAATATATAATTAAACCTAAAAGTGTAGTAATTTAAGTTGATACTATTGCACCGGACTGAGGGTTATATTATATCGGATATTGCTGTCTGTTAAAGAAGCTAAAGTAGGTTCTTCTTCCCCTAGCCAAATTGAGAAGCCCCTGTGGTCCCTTTTCACAGGTTTTGGTGGCTATAGTGAAGTCAGCCGTAGGAGCACTGCTCAGTACCTGTCCAATTACTTTGAAACTTATAGGTAGGACTTGACAAAGAGCTGCGGTTTTGAACTTTTGCGTTAAAACATAACGTGGGGAAGAGTTAATAGGAGATTTAATAAAGATAAACATAGGTCTGAAGGGTACCTATGCTGTTGAAATAGCTCGAAGCTCGGTACATAACACTCTTAAATTGAGGTACCCGCATGTACTAGCTGAATCCAGAAAGATAACCTAGAACCAAGTGACGGTATAGTCGGACTGATCACCCGGCGAGAGTAAAGCCTAGGAACTTGCATGTGTATAAAAGAGTGAACTTGAAGCCTTAAATACATATTTTTTTTTTTTAAAACAAACAAACAAAAATAAATAAATGGCGGACGAGGTTAGAACGCAGTTTTTAATGACTCGGAGCCAACCACACAGGGAGGGAATGTAGTGGACATTTTATTATATCCTGATATGTTTAAAGTAACCAAATGCTTCTCATTTGGTTACTGTGCTGTTTTCCTCTATCTTCTCTACTTCAAGGCCACAGAGCTGTTTTGGCTACTGAGTTGACTCACACAAAGTCACACGAGAACTTCTACAGCTCAAGGCCAGGTGTCTAATAACAATGTGACTGTGTGAAGATTTCTTCTCCTCCCCACCTTTTTACTCTCCCTTTATATTGCTTTGCTATTATTCAACTGCGCACACTCGCGCAGACTATCCTATACTCTGTGAGACCTGTGTCTATATTTTATTGTATCTGATGTTTGTTTGAGGCCTCGAATAAACATCACCAGAAAGACAACTCTGTTGGATTCACCATTTATTTGTTTTCTGACTTGTACTCTACAGTATTGGGGTTTTTAGATTTCCATAACAATTGGCGCTGCGAGCAGGGTCTCTGCAAGTTCGATTGGGAACACCTCCGGACGCTGGTTGGTAGCTACAGGATCCTCGGATTCCCTCTACCCCGCGACAAAAATAGTACGGGACGAGAGGACCAGCGGCGGGGGTGGAACTGATTGACTTCACGAGACCAAACGGACTTAGAAAGGCTTTCCAATACTGGGTGAGATGTACAATGTCTAAATTGTTTAAAGTTAAACGTAATTAAAACTCCATGACGTTTATGAAAGGGGCTGCTCGAAGATAGGGGTTATCCCGTCGTAGATAGTGGGTTTACGATTAGTTTTTTACGTGAGTTGTACTGTGAAACAAACATCACATAGGGTTTATCCCGTCGTAGAAAGTGGGTTTACGATTAGTTTTTTACGTGAGTTGTACTGTGAAACAAACATCACATAGGGGTTATCCCGTCGTAGATAGTGGGTTTACGATTAGTTTTTTACGTGAGTTGTACTGTGAAACAAACATCACATAGGGTTTATCCCGTCGTAGAAAGTGGGTTTACGATTAGTTTTTTGCACGATTTGTACTGTGAAACAAATAGTGATTTTGTCATGGGAGCAAGGCAAAGTAGGGGGCTTGTACACCCTCCTGAGGGTCCGATTGTAGACGTCATGAGAGTAAAATATGGTGAAAACAGTCTGTCTAAATTAAATATATGGACGGAAATGTTCGGATTTCCAAAGGGAGGTTTTTGAGTAAATTAAAAATCAAGAAACTAAAGAATAAATGTATTCTTCAAGAAAGAAGTAGAAATACAAATAAAGTTAAAGTAAAAGACTTATTTAGAAAACTGGACACTCACAGAAAGTGTTTATAATAAATACTGGGAGGATTAAGCAGAATGCCGTGAAAGAAGGCAGTTGGCATTGGGCATTAAAGAAAATATTAAGGTTGAAGATGAATGTGAAGAAAAGAAGGAAAATAAATTATTTCCAAAACCATGTAAACCCCAGACATCTCTGTGTTCTTCCATTGCAGGCCTGGATGACCTCTCCTCGACTGGGTATCCTTAACCTCCCCCGGGGTACAACCCTGGCAATCCGGCTGGCCCACCTCCACCTCCACCGCCACTACAAGCCCCAGCCATGCAGTCAACTCCAAGCTCGCCACCCCCATCAGCCCCAAGTAGATGGGGACAACAGCGGGATAAACAAACCCAAGCCCAAGCAAGTGTTTGGGCAACACACCTCAGTAATGCCTTTCTCAACGGACTCACAGACACAGCGCAAGCTACGCAGAATGCTGGCCGGTCACAATACCGAGGGAGAGGCAGAAGAGGTTTTCCGAGGCAGAAGACGAGAAGCAAGACCTTCATTTGAGAAAGATGTTTCAAGTGTGGCAGTGTTGAACATTGGATTATGGGACTGCTCACAGAACACTGGCGAGTGGAGGCAGAGAGGGGGACAGCAAGGACGTCATTCACAATCAGACTGACCTACACCAGATGGGGAGGAGGGGACCCGATCGAGCGAGATGGAAATTCAGCCAGCATCATCGAACCAGGGAAGTGAATACATACACACACATCATGCTTTTGAAAATTGGAAAATGTAGAAGACATGCCTGTGGTTAAAGAGGGTACATATTTGAAATATGACAGTGAAACAGCATTTGAGAAATGTCCCACACTAACTTTAGCTATCATGGGTGTTGATGTTCTATAGTAAAAAGGGCAGATTTGCCTGATTGCAAATTTAGTGGTAGATGTATGCACTCATTAACTAATGCACTCAATAGGAGCGGCTGGGGTGACTGTAAAGGAGAAGTTTTTGTATCACTTCAGAGTGGAGATAACGGTGATGATAGTCACCCATTTCCCACATCAGTAAAAAAACAGTTTATTTTATCCTCCGTCTGCCTAATACATTTACTGGGCAGAGATCTGAAACTCCGGTTCGGCTTAGATCTCATTTTTCAACAAATGAGGGTTTTAAAGTCCGGCAGCCATCTCCTACGATGGTTCAAAAACTTTTGATGATAAAGAACTGTGTGGATGTGTATTAAATGGCTGCTGACATATCCTGATTCTCAGGCGTTGTTGCGTTTGACTGATCAACGTGTTTTTCCACCTGCTGTGTTCATGGAGGCTTCTCATTTGCATTATACGTGCTAACGTTGTTAATGTTGTTAATCTGTGTAAATGCTATCATGAGAGTTTTCTGTTAGAATGTGTGAATGAGGAGCTCATGCTTAAGACTAAGCTTGGAGTTTGCTGCGCAGCGCTGGTTCCTGTTGCACTCACACCCACACAACACAAACTGTGTCAAATCTCAGGGGCGGTCCACACATTTCATTAGCCAGGGGCCCCACTGATAGATAGAGGGATTTGGATCCAATCGTTAAAGATTTGGAGTCAGTCACTGATTGGACATCTACACACACAGAATATGTCATGTACTCTATGTCAGGTGACATGTATAAGATGAAAATGTGCACAAACGTAGCCGTTCTGTTTACATTGCTGTTGGTTGAGGATGATGAGGTAATTCTCATATCTCTGAGCTTCCTGCCGCGCTCTCAGATGTGCCATACTCACTCTGGGCAGCTCACAGATATGACGTATGTTTGATGTCCACGTTCCGTTCAAATCAACCCCCGTACCCATTGAAACGTGAAGCTGTTGATGGCATTCAGCCAGTGTTTACCCCTATGTTTAAACAAGGGGTCATTATTCCGTGTAACGATTCCGGTACGCACTCCAGTGTTTCCTGTCAAAAAGATCAGAGACAAAACCTCCTGACGAGTGGAGATTTGTCCAGGATTTACAGCTGTAAATGCTATGCAGCTATGCACGCTCGTCCCAAGTCCTTATCTGATTATTTCCTAAGTTCCAGCCTCTGCAGCATTTTTTTACTGTAATAAGATCTCTCAAATGCATTTTTCAGTGTTCCTGTACACAAAGACAGTCAATTTTGTTCACATTTGAATATAAGGGTAAACCTTACAGATTCACACGTTTGTGTCAAGGCTACTGTGTACAACCAGGCATTGTATACAAGGTTGGTCTCTCTCCAAGTTTCTAAAGGCATCGCTCTCATACAAGGCCAGTTTGATGACCTCATGATTTGCGCACCCACAGCAGTGTTCATAACACACGGCTGTTGTTATGCTTGTTGTGATGTTACATTAGTCCGTTCTCTGCTTGTAATTATGCCGTTACAAGTTTCAAAGTTGTATTTATCATCTGAATTTGCCGAAACAAGGTTGGTATTCTGAAGCCAATACTTTGTTTATTCTAAAACAGATGAAAACAAACTGTCTTTTATACAAAATGGAAATATTATACAAGTAAAACTACATGTTACTTTAATCCCATGTAATTGTAGAATGAACACAGTCTTCCTTTGTATAAGTCAGGTGTTTTGAGTAGTCAAAATTACCTACAAATCATTGTACACATTTGTAAATATTATTTTCCACTTGTTACCATTGTGAGGTTATTTTGTATGCAGCGCTGCGTGATTTTGTAGCTAGAAATTCAGACTAAAGTACTCAGATATTGTACTTGAATAAAAGTAGAAGTACCAGAGTGGTACAGTAAAAGTCCTGCATTCAAAATGTTCCTCAAGTAAAAGTAGAAAAGTATTCTTATCAAAATATAGTGAAAGTAGCGACAGTAAAAGTATTCATTGTGCAGATTGGTCCATTTCAGAATAATATATATGATATGTTTTATAATGATTGATCATGAAAGTGTTCTCAAAGCTGGTAAAGGTGCAGCTAGTTTGAATGACTTTGTATACTGCAGGGTAGCTGGTGGATTTACTCCAGGTGGAACTAAAGTCTGATTATATCACTTGATTATATTTCACATCATCCACATCTGTGAAGTAACTAAAGGTATTAAATAATTAAGTGAAGGAAAAGTACACCATTTACCTCTGACCAGGGGCGGACTGGGGGGAAAAAGTGGCCCGGGGATTAATTGACAGACAGGCCCACTTAATGCGCGGCATGTATCGGCCGGCCGGCGAAGAAAGTATGTTACTTAACAAAAAACCCTATGCATTTTATGTTATTTTGGACCATTATTCATATAGTCATCACATTACCTGAGCCCTTGAGTTGAAAAATGTTGAAGTTAAATGCATCAATCTGGTGCATTTTGAGAGCAAAATTAGGGACTAAATCTATGGATACATCTCTCAACACCAATATGAAACAGAACTGTAAACAGATTTACTTTTTCTTTCCTACGGGCAGCCACTCCCCCTGAACCCCGTTTCCCCCCCCCTCCTCTATGCAAGCCCCTCCCTCTGAACCCAGGGCTCGCTACTATACTGTATACACATACACAACAACAACAAAACACTAGAGGGCAGGGCAACATACTTATAAACAATAAGCCCTGTCAATACTTCCCTTTCTACCCTTTTGGGTCTATAAGTGAGCTAATCCATGTGTTGCTTTTAAAAGGAGGAGGCTGGGTTGAAGTGGTTGATTTTGACATTGGGAGCAAGGTTGTAGAAGTCAGTCCCCTCTGGAAAAAATAGGGTGGCCTATGGGTGAGAGACAAAACATATATGCATGTTATGTACACATTATCGAAGAGATACTGACATCCACCTGAATCCTTCATTAGAACAAATGTCATGTTTTTAATGTTGTTTAATAGTCTGCAATAATCACTAATTTATTAGTGTCAAGATTGGGAAGTCACATAGTAATAAATGTAAATGTATTATTACCTCACTGAATTAGTAGTTTCTGCAGCAGCTCACTTTTCTCTGCAACACCATCTATAATTTGGTCACTATCCAGCATCTTCAAAACATCTGGTTGAGTAGCCATGAGCATAAAGGACTCCAGGTTCTGTTGAGAGAGCGAGCTCCTGAGCCTGTTTTTGATGAATTTTAGTGTTGGAAAGCTTTGCTCGCATGCTACCTGTGTGACAGACAGGGTAAGCAGGAACCTGTATGCAAGGCCAATGATGTGGTATGCATCTGTCAGGAGGTTGTACTGCTTAAGGATACGGTAGCAACACAATGGGCAGTCCTTGCAAGATGAGCACTTTTTATATACCATCTCCGCTTCATCTTCAGCATCCTCTGGCCCAGCCTCTGTTGTCTTGGTTGTGTATTCCTCAAATACAGATGTCTTCAACCTATTCCACAGTCCTGCCAGACTGATGAGCTCACTCTGTAATTTGGCCACCGTTGCTCTGTCATCAAATGGCAGCAAGCACTTGCTTAATTCTTGGAGTGCTGCCTCTGGGAAACCACCGGCATAAGATGTTACCTGGCTGAATCTTTTTGGGTCCAGAAGTGCCAAATCAGCATACAAAGTGCCATTTTTGAGGAAGCGCTGGTGCATGCTTCCTGTGACTGTGTCCATGATTTGATTATGGACATCAATCTTGTATGATGTTTCAGCATCAGTCACAGCCTCATCCTTGGACATCTCTCCAGGCATGGTTTTCTTCTTTCTACCCCGTTTCTGTGGCAGAGCGGCCTCAACCTCCAGCTCAGTCTCCTCACTCTGCTCCTCTGTTTGATTGTTGGCCCACTGGACGAATGTGGCGGCTGCCGTCTTGACTTTCTCGAATTCTCTGGTCATATCTTTCAGCTGTGTTTCTGCAGCCACACTCATCCGATGAGCTGTCAGGTGAGCTGAGGTGACCTGGAAAATTCTCAGGAAGATCTGAGCTGTAAGTATTGTTTCATACCTCAGAAGCTGGGTGATGTATCCACGTGCATTGACCCGTGCAGTGGCGTTGATGGTCTGTCCATGTTGAATGGCGGAGAGGGTATGAAGGACATCAACATACAGGGCATTATCTGGCTTTCCAAAAGAGCCAAATACCTTAGTCACAGCAACGTCTTTGGACCACCAGCGTGTCTCTCCAATCGGGGCGAGACGTCTGTGTCTTGGGTCTTTGCTCTCCTTCTCCCAGATGTTCATCCTCTGGTAGGACTCTCTGATGAAGACAGCGATGTTGTTCAACAGGGAAAAAAGAGACCCACTTGCCAATACACATTGTGTTGTGTCTGCCAGGACGAGGTTCAGGACGTGTGCGTAGCACCATACATGGACATGGGTGGGGGACATTTTGGCGAGCAGTGCAGAGAAGCCTTTATATTGGCCTTGCATATTGGAGGCCCCATCGGTGGAATTTCCAATACACTGCCTCACATCCAGTTTCATGGTCTCCAGTACTTAATTCACAAAAAGTCGTGCAAAGTACTGCCCAGTGGATGCCTCACATTTAATCACAGCAACAAGTCGCTCATGAACAATGTCTGTCACATATCGTATGACAACAGAGCACTGATCTTGGGCTGTGATGTCCTGTGTGGTGTCAATCTGGACAGAATACATGCCAGATTCCCGGACTTCAGTGGCGATGGTGGCCTTCATTAGGCGTTGGATGGTGGTGATGATGTAGTTGGTGGTTGTTTTGGATAGGAGAGTGACAAGGGAACCTCTACCTTGTCTTAAACCAGACTGGTGTATTAGCTTGCTCTTTTCTATACAGAGAGTGAGGTGTTCCTTGAGACACACATCATATTTTCCCAGCAAAACAATCATCTCTAAAAAGTTACCATGATCAATGGTGTCATCATCTAGTGTATATAATGCCTCCGCCTGCGTGCCCCTGTAGCTCAAACCCCTTTGACCAATGAGCTTCAACACATCTATGATGCGCTCCAACACTTGACGCTTCCTGCGGACTTCCTCTCTGTGACGTGACATCTGAGGTCCCATGAGAAGGTCCTGAATTGTGTTTTTTGAGAATCTGAGGAAATATGCCTCAGCGCAACCTCTGTGAGCATGGCTCTGCTCATGCTCCTCGACTCTCTGATGTATGTGTGTGAAGTTGGTCATGCCAGTGATGAAGGAGTTGCTATCTCTAGGATTAGCAAAAGCCATACAAAGGGAGCAGAAGAGTACTTCTCTGGCTTCACTGTATGATAGCCATTTCCTGTTTGTGCCGTCTTTGCAAAAAAAAGCCCTCTGCACTACAGCCTTGTCTGCCTTCTGCTGGGGGTGAAAACGGAAGAATAGGTCTAATGTGCCTGACATCGGCCTGGTGAAATAATCAACTGGGGTGGCACTGACATCCTGGCCTTGACTAACTCTGTCAGTGTCAGCAGCAGGATCATCTTCAGCCTACAAAAATGATTATTATTGATTAGTATGTTACGTTATTATGTTACCACCATGTTATTATTATGTATGTAAACCAAGTAAAGTCTTAAAGACAGTAACAGGCTAATTTCCACCAGACAGTAACTTTAGTTGCAGGTTGACAAATAATGGACCCTTTATTATTTATAGTATTAATAAGGTAACCTAACGTCTAAGCTAATCAAACAAAAGACAGTATAGGCAATCATAGTAGTCTCATTGATTCACCAGCCCAAGTCAAGTGGCTATAATGTTCAAATAGATTACCGTTGTCAATGAGTGAAGCAAATCTACCAGCAGCTTGCATATTTCACCAGAATTTGGTCAGTGAATGGTGTTAATTTTACCCTGTCCCTGTGAACACACAATGTACTGTAGGCAATAGGCTAGCTAGCTAATGCATTAGCTGTCCCTGTGAACACACAATGTACTGTAGGCAATAGCCTAGCTAGCTAGAAATAGGCTAGCTAGCTAATATTACCTCATCTGCTACATTAAAAAGCAAGCTAGCATTAGCCAAATGAGGATTTTCACTTTCAGCATCAATCATAACATTAACTTACCATCATATCAGTACTGGGCTCGAGATGCCGCTGTGCTGTGTCAGTTTCATTGCTGGACTCACTGCCACTGGGAATGGCCGCTGTGTCGGCTAACGTTACATCAGCTTCTCCGGTGGTGGTTGTACTACAACTAGAACCAGCTGCAGGACCAAACGAAAAGTCTGTAATTTTTTTTGATTTAGCTGAACCTTCCTCAAGTGCTTTCATTTTTTTATCCCTACGTTTTTGTGCACCTCCTTTACGCTTTGGAGCTTGTTTATCCATCAGTAACTCACTCCTGATCTTTCACTGCGCAGTGACAGAGGCTACGGGCCTGATGGGGAGTGGCCGGCCCGGAACACTTACAAATGTGGGCACTTACAAATGTGGGCCGGTAGGATTTAGTTAAGCAAAAAAAAAAAGGGAGTGGCCGGTATACTTACAAATGTGGGCCGGTAGGATTTAGGCAAAACATTTTTTTATTTTTATTTTTTTATTTATTGTTTTGGCCCTCCGGCCCACGCACAGCACCGGCCCACCGGAGAAACTCCCGGTATTCCCGATGGCCAGTCCGCCCCTGCCTCTGACTTGTGTTCACTGCCAACCTAAAAGTACCTAAAAGAATAGTAATCAATGATGTTTTGAGAAGTTATTTGGCTGATTGTTTTTATATCGGCTCAGCCAGGTTATATGGGAGGCCCAGTCTACGTACACTCTAAAAACAAATGCTTGGCTTAACAAAGAGAATCAAGGCAATAGGTTGCATCGATGGTTATTGAGTTAAGACAACTTCTAATGACATTTTGTTAAAGCAACAAAGTTATTTGAGTTAGGGGAGAAGGCGTTTCCTCTACAATCAGGTGTTTTCAATTACCACTTACTTAATAATTGGTAGCATAAACACAAGTTTTTAAGTTGATTACTCCAAACGTTCCAACTTGTTTTACCGTAGGATTTAAATGTAATCTTAAGTTGTGTGTACTTAATTACCACATGTTGAACATGAACAGATGTTTTTAAGTTGACAGCCATTTGTAAATTAAGTTGCTCCAAATAATATTGTATTCAATAGGGTTTTCCTTTTAGCTTATTCATGTTTTTGCCTTTAAAGAAAGACATTAATTGATTCCACAACAAAAATATTAGGCAATTCAATTTTTATTTTTGAACTGCAGTTGTTTATTTCAACACATGATGTTTCAATCAGGAGAGTTTGAATTTCAAGTTGTATTTGAATGACAAAAGATGACGCTCACCTTAAAATGTCCTTTGTATATTTCTATTTGTCTTAACTGTGGGAACTTGTCCAGGCATGTTAAGTGGGAGTGGACTTGAAATCCTTAACTCAAGGTGTAGAACAATTAAGTTATCAAGCCAATTGCATTACTTACTTGAACTTGAATTTAGTTTGAAGTCAATTAATGCAGAAATCAGAGTTCAAATAACACAATTAAGTTGCAACTTAAACTGTTTATCTAAAATCAATTAACTCACATTTTTTATCTTGCAACCAGTGCATTTAATTAAGTGGAGGTGAAAGGTCGCTTGAATTGGGTTTTTAGATGTACAGATCACTCATTTTGATATTAATATTAAACTTAGTTTTCTTTTCTTCAATTGTTCATCCTCGTGTAGAATGCTATCACGAAACACACATGTGGTTGTTTATAGCATAAAGAACATCTGAGTTAATGTGAGGTAGGGAAATACTCATTTGAGTATGTGCATATAAATATGTACTTTACAACAGCTATAAGATGCTTGAAAAGTGCTTGAATTTGATTTTGGAAAAGGTGTAAGAACTCTCTTATTGACCTTTGTGTAAAGGAATATTTTGGTCTTGTTAAAGTATATAGAGTTTAGTGATTTGTCCTCGGGAATCTGTTTAATGGTTAAAGTGTATTCCTGCCTGTAATGTGATCCATAGCTTCTCAGGAAGACACAGGTCAAGAGGTCATCTGATGTCTTGTGGGGGAGAAGCTTGGCTCATGTGGGTTTACAATGCAACGAGTCTTTGTCTCGACATCTGGCATGCATTAAAGGAAAACCCGCGTGTTTTAGGGACCTCCTCTTCTCCATGTATAGATGGGTGCTTGGCGCTTTTGGGGCAGAGTTTGCTGGGATCTTACATGAGAACTGTGATATGCTGTGAACTCTCCGGCCGTTCAGGCTCTCAATAAATATCAGTGTATTGACAGGCGAATCCAGTTTCCCTCATTTGATGATTGCGCTCAACATTGCTGCAAAGAAGTTTTTACTTCACATTTTGGCGTCACGAACAGTTACCAACAAATCGTCGAGCTGGTGAGTGTAATTTCAAATCTATATTTTGACATTGCCTCGCCAGACTCTGTGATTGACGGTATAAAATTACCTGTGGAACAGATAGATGCAATATTTTTGGTTTCCTCTGTGTGTGTGCACGGCAAATATTCAGAGAAGACCTTAAAGAGGGCATCAGTAATGTGGAACTTCGGTTTAAAAGCAATGTAAAGATTTGTACTGAAACGAATCGCCGAATTCTGGAGATTTCAACGGTTTAACTAGTTAAATCAACTCGCCTCGACATTTTCCTGTTGCTGCTGCGGGTGCAGGGTGTGGGTAATTCCCCTCCCCCCCCCCCCTGTGGGGAGCAGCACACATGAGGATAAACAAAGCACAGTGTCGTATCTTCTTAAATCGCACCATTATGAGTTTTGGAACTAAACAGAACTCTTATTAACGGGAAACGTGATACGAAATATTACGTCACGCTGTGTTTCATAAACTGAGGGGTTGTTGAATTTGGCTGTTGTTAAAATAAAGGGTACTGAATTCATTAAAAGTCTCTGCTCTCCGGATCGGGGAGGGCAGAGCACCACTAAATTAGCATAGTGGTTGTTGATTGAGAATAATGTGGTTATTACTCTTCAGCAGATTCTGTTCTTAGAATTAATTAAATTAATTAATATCTCAGCTCTCGGTCGGTTGAGCAGTTTTACCACTACATTTGCATAGTGGTTTTGATTGAGAATAAGGTAGTTTATTGCTCATCAACAGAATTCCCCTCCCCCCCTGTGGTGAACGGCACACGAGGAATGTTTAACAACACAGACTTGTATTTTCTGTTAATCACACCATAAGCTCAAGAACTAAATTGAGCTATTAAATGGGAAGGGTGGTGGCAGAATATTACATTCACACTGTGTTAATAAATGTACGGATTATTGAATTGGATTTTGTTTAAAAAAATAAATAAGTAAAAATAAGTACTGATATTTCCCTACCCCCACTGAAGTTTCCCTAATTCAGATTCAAATTAAACTGGATGAGTTTAGCTGTCACCTGATATTTGTTGCGGGTTCATGTTTGTTTGTATAATTGTTTCGTGTTTGTTTGTATACCTGCCGTCTTGTGCATGCTTTCTAACAACTAATAAATGAATCAGTCCACAGCCAAGGTAAAATGAATCTAAATTTCCGCAAAAGGAAAATAAATAGCAAAAAAGCCTCTGTTTTACACCCGGGAACCTCAGAGGCATAACTGCGGGTCATCTGTCTGCTCAAATAGGTCAATGTTGTATTATTTGTTTCATTTATTCTTAATCTATGTATTGTATGGTAATAATGAAAATAAAATAACCTAATGTATTGAACACATTCCGAAACAAAGCAGATAAGACAAGACTTAGACACAATGGTGATTGAACCTTTTTGCACGATTGATGCAAAATGAAAACTTTGTCATTATCTGTTTCCAACTGGCCACTGGAATCAGATAATGGATATGAGTTGAAGTTCAATTACAGTTTTAAATATAGTTCAACATCCTTTTCTATACTCTGCTTGGTGCTGCAGAAGAAGAAAATAAAATAAAACGCAAGACACAGGGTCAGAGACAGGCGTGACCTCTGGAAGGAGAAGATAATCTGAAGCAGACCACGGCGCGACCCATTGGGGGTTTTATGACCACAGCACAAAGAGGAACATCTAATTGCAGCAGTCAGTTTATAATTTTGCCAGTACTGTTGAGCATTTTCAAAATGTATTTTCATGCCTCTGTGCATGGCTTAGTCTTTCTATCTGCATAGCCACTGGTGTAACTAAGTTCATAAACTTAACAAGTACTATACTTGGGCACAATTTTGAGATACTGGTATTTTATTTGAGTATTTAAATGTTTTGCCATTTTAGCCATCCGCTCCACTACAGTTCAGTGGTACATGGTGTATTTCTACTCCACTACATGTATTAATACCTTTTAGTTACTTTCAGATCTGGATGAATGATGTGAAATCTAATCAAGTGTTGAATCAGACTTTAGTTCCACCTGGAGTAAATCCACCAGCTACCCTGCAGTATACAAAGTCATTCAAACTAGCTGCACCTTCACCAGCTTTGAGAACACTTTCATGATCAATCATAATAAAACACATCATATATAGTATTCTGAAATAAACCAATCTGCACAGTGACTACTTTTACTGTCGCTATTTTCACTATATTTTAATGACAATACCTTTATACTTTTACTTGAGTAACATTTTGAATGCAGTACTTTTACTGTAACATAGTATTCCTACACTCTGGTACTTCTACGTTTACTCAAGAACAAGATCTGAGTACCTAAGCTAACGTTAGCCAGAAACATTTTCAGTTCGCTTCAAGCTCTGCCGCTCCGACAGGGAGCTCTGCTCTGAACACCCCGTTCTAACAGCTGTTCTCCAGCGGTCCAGTCTGTGCCACAGTCACTCCGGACCACACAGCTAATATTAACGAACACATCCGTAGGCAGTAATGTACATGAACGCGTTCATATTTTGGGCAAACGTGAACTGAACGTACTGTATTTCCGCTAGATGAACGTAATTGAGAACGCGTTCATTCTCAGCGCTGTACATAACGGCGTTCAAGAGTTCGTTCATTCTCAGCACCTGTATTATAACGGCGTGGTGTTGTTGCAGGAAGTCCCGACGGGGAATACTTTTGCGGTAGTACATCTCTATATACATCGATACAACATTACGTGTTGATAGAAATCATCACATAATGAAATAAGACCCCACGGTTTGATGATTGACAGGTGTGTGGGCTATCTTCCATTTTGACACACAGAACAAGGGGGGGCGATCCACCCGTATCCAAAAATGTAAAGTAATTCAACCAGACTCGTCCCTCTGTGAGGAGCAGCAGGTTCAGCTTCATTTAAATATGTCGTGCAGTAATAGATGGATTTATTTTTTTCATCTCAGAGAGAATGTGTATTTTATGTTAGTATTTCAAAAATCTCCTGGGGGAGAATCCCCCCAGACCCCCTGCGGGGGTTGGGTTTTCAGCATGTGAACTCTTTCACTTGTGAGGAAATGGCAGGATTGGCTCCAGGTCGCCTTTTTATTTACTACAAGACAAATGTTTTATTTTATTTTAATTTCATACAGTTCAATTTGGATTGAGACAGGGAAATATTCTAAACCTCACGCATGGCGTTTCACTGACAAGGGGGCGATATAGCGTGTATGTAATTACATTTCAAATACTGATTTGAGCCCCACCACTGTATGGGTTAGCCCTACCATAGATTATCTAACACAAATACTCGGGAGCCGATAAGTCAATTAGTTGCTTATCGCGACAGGCACACAATAAAACAGTGGAAACAAACATGTGTTTGACTTTCATTAGTGAATGAAACTGTGTGCCCTTTATAGTCTGTGTCCAATATTGTGTATTTGTATATATATATAATATATATCCTAAATATATGCTAAGGTCCCGCTACGGACACGATAGCAGTCACTTCGTGCGCATGTGTGTAATTAAACCCATGATATCAAAATCTCACTCCAGCCAGGTACCCAAAGTTAGCAACCCTGTCCATACCCCAATAATATTTTATTGATGACAAGTTTGTATCCCTGCCTGTTATCGTTTTCATCACGGAGCTGGAAAAAATGGTGTATTGATTACTGATCTGTGCAAGTCAAATTTGTTAACTGACTTTGGTTCTAATGTTAATGTTAATTTGATTTCAACCCATAAGTAATTATTTAAATTAACTCAACATTCCACATGATGGATTAGTGTTCCACATTTTTCCCACTAATTTGTTTATGATTAGGCCAATGGTAAAGAGAGGACATTGATGCCCTGTGTCCTTTTGTTAGCACGTGGTTCCATTTGTCTAATGGCGTTGGACAGCTTCACTAAGAGTCACCCAGTTCTACCCTGCTACAGTCCGGCTGAGTGCAGTCACAGAGATGCTATGGCTGCTCTACATGACATTAATGGTTTGGTCCGAGAATGGACACCATTTCCTGCTCCCAGAGAGAATGACGCTCCTCACACACTGAACAATACAGCCATTGACACTGTCTCACGTGGGTCTGCTCCCCCCACCGAGCCATGAACTGGAAGCTAGAAGTCTGCTCTGAACACTTGGAACTGTCACACCAGCACCAACCCCCTTGGGTCAGTTAGATGAGACTAACGGCTTCACTTAGGGCATATGGGTCAGAAATATGACTCTCGTTACCACGGAGTGGGTTGTTTGTTTTTTAAGGCTATTTATACTGCTATGCAGAGTGAAGAGCCCCTACTATTTTAACAAATAGACCTGATGTCAGGGGCCTCTTACTGTCTACTTCTGCATGTATTCACATTATATGGACCATGTTTACACCTGATGAAACTAGGGCTGCACGGAACTCAGGCTACAATACAACCATTTTGGTTCTGCTCTAACGATTCAATTTATAAATTCTACATCAAAATAGTTCGTTTTTATTGTTTCCAATGATAACGTCACCTTAAGTGGAGGAATGCAAACCTGTTTTTAAAATGTAAGGTTTTGAATTTCTTTGACATTTCTCAGTAATGACACCCTTAGACGCCCACTATCATTATGCCAGTGGTTCCCACACGTTGTTGTGCCCAAGGCACACCAAAGGACAAGTAAAAAAAAAATCTCAAGGCACACCTATTGTGAAAAGATAGCCCTTATAAACACGTGTTATCACTCATATTATGTAAAGTATCTGTAAATGTGCATAATTATTTACTAATGCCAAATAAAATGTGACAAAGACAACTATATTACGAAATATTTCCTAAATTAATTTGAAACTTTATCAAATTAGGCTTCATCAAACCAGCAACACACTCATTTACACCAGACAGGTCACAAAATAGAAAATGAGGCAAAAGAAACTCAGCAGAAATTCAGCACAGACAACTGTCAATGCAAGGAAGCTGCATTGTCCATGGTCCGGAACTACAAATTATAAATGTATTACCTTAAAAAAAATGTAATATATTACACTACTTCGTTACTATCTACATAAAGTAACTCGGTACTTACTCGTTACTTTCCTCGCCGAGCACGTACAAACTGCGCATGCGTGAGTGGCAATAACTTTCCTTACCAGCAGGCGGCGGTAGCAAGCCCCCAGGTAGTGCGCCGGACTCAGATGAAAATATTCGTGCTGGCCAAACGGCGGGTACTACACATTCCGGTTTGGTTGCCAGGGCCCGGAAACACTTTTCCCATTGACTTACATGGGGAAAGAGTGGTCTGTAACTCGTTGGATAATTTTTAACTAAATAAACTACCCAGTATGAACACTTGTATAGCCCTTATTAAAAAACATTAGTTCCTCAAGTTGTAAAACATTTGCTAATAACGTTATTCTGAGAGTGAAATTCAGTGAATACACGTAGTTTACAGAGATGCTGTATGAGGAACCAATGTGAGTTGCGTTTATCTTTACCCATGGATGCACAATGGGAACGGATCCATATCGTCTTACTGCCATCCCACGGAGCTGTAATAATGGATATATTGCACATGTTTGCTGTAATTCATTGTCATACTACATGGGCTGTATGATTGAATCTTGTACCGTAAATGTTGTATTAAATGGAGTTAATATTACCGATATCACTAGATCATTACTAGCTAGCCGCTAGCTGCTAACTGCCGCCTCGTTCATATCAAATCCATGGCGGTAGTGTGCATTTGTCATTTAATACAGGCAACAACCGGAAGACAGAGAAGAAGAATAGACTGCGTGATATAAAAATAATGGGCATACCTCCACCCCTCGATAGTTATCGCTGACTCAGCCATGTTTATGCAGCACTGCACGTGGAGATGTGGACGCGCAAGTCGCGCAGATTACGTACATAAACCTACAAAGTACTGATATAGTAAATTCAAAAATAAATGATTATTTTTGTATAGTTGTATATTGAAAAAATAATGTATGGTTGTCACAAAATCCCACGGCACACCCGGACTTGCCTCACGGCACACCGTTTGGTAACGGTGGTAACTCAGATGCTTACATGGACGTGTATGTTTTTCCTTAATATCTAACAGAAATAAGAGAGAAAGAGATGGGAAAGTGAGTAAAGAGGGATAGGAAGGAGGAGAGATATTTGCGAGTTGCATACTCACTCTGAGTTTTCTCGATTAATAGCTTATATAGACAATACCATGCTTAAATAGACTCCTAAGTTATTATTTCATATGTGACAATATGTAAGAAAAGGGAGGGAAGAGTCAAATTATATTGAGAAATTGAGCAATTGATTTCATATTGGAACATTCATTTCTCAAACCTATGTTTTATGGAAGAGGAAATGTACTTCTGATAAACTAATCCTTGATCAAACGGTAAATGGTGAATTAATATAACATCTAGAATCATTGAGAAAGGGATATTCCACAGGGACTAGCTCACATTTAACTTAAAATAACATTTATCTGCTTTGGACTGATGAGTATATGATTCTTGCATGTTAAATGAACTAACACAAACCTTACATTTATAATGTGTCAGGAAGGCTCCCAAATCATTCTGAGGGGGCCTATCCTATTTTTGTAATTGAATGATAATGTGCTAATCCATTACCTTGAGTTGTCTGCACTCAGGAAAACATCCCCTATCAGGTGTTAACCCAATAACTAGGACAGCTCTGAAGGCCAAGGGTCAGAGAGAGAGGATCACACTCTGCGGCTGCAGAAGAGCAACTTATCCACGGGCAAGGAGGTCGTTCGAGATGAGAGGATTCTAATCTTCAACTTTCTGATGAGATGGGATGCTTCTTCATTTTCGCTCGCAGGACGAGCGATGGTTTCAGAGGTCGTCATACAAGGTTTCCATGTTTCTTGGAGGAGCAGATGTTTTCATAACCTCTCCCATCACGGGGGGGGCATCTGGATGTGCCACTTGGAATAGCAGGCAGGTGCACTGCTCTCAAGCAGATAGCAGAAGGAATGCAGGCAGATGAGCCTCTGTTTCACTGGGAGATCATAAAGCGCTCACTGAATTGAGCCACAAAAGCAGAGCAATTGGGGGGATTGAGATATGGCGCTGATGAAGAAGAGTTTTGAGCTTGAGCCAATCAGCACCTCAGTGCTAATCTACAGATAATTGAGTTATGGCGCTCTGATGAAGAAGAGTTTTGAGCCAATCAGCACCTCAGTGCTAATCTACAGTATCAGGATGCCTTTACACACCAGACATTCTGTGTCATAAAGAGAGGAGGAAAACATGTCTTCTAGCTCTCGTACAAAGATAACATTTGAATTGAATAACCAGATGATTACAGATGTACAATTAATGATTGTTTTTGTATTCCCAATGAACAGATATGTGTTAAATAGTGGTGATAAATATATTTTATCAGATTACACTTTCACACTAAACTAATTAATTAATTGATATTTTCAGATTTATAAGGTATTGAACAATAAGATATTTATAATATTATAACAGACAATGTTACTATCCTTAATCATTACCAGGTAGAGAACAGATGTTTTGATATTGATTACAGTTGATGCTCTGAATAAAGAACAGATGTTTTGATTTTTTCCTTTTCAGGTCGTTATACAATAAAATGTTTGATTCTTCAGATTGTTAAACATTTTGAGAATTGTTTAGTTTTCCCTTCAGATTTTGAGATGACATAATGATTGATAGTTGAAGTCTGATTTATACCTCAATTGGATTTATTATAAATCCTAAATTCTAATTGTGTTTTAATAAGTAATTGCCTTGAAGTAAATCTTTGAGATGTAAGATGATTTAGAATTTGTGTTTGATGAAGGAGATTAACTGAGGGATAAATGATAAAATATCTTATTCTTGAAACATATATTTTGTTATAATATTGTTGTATTTCACGTGTTTATTATTGTGCTTTTTGACAAATGATGCCAAACACTGAAGAGAGATGATTTTATTATGATTGATTGTATCTTGTCATGGTGATTGAAGTGTTTTCAATCTTGTTCTACTTTTGATGTAATTAATGTGAGTGAGCCCACACAACTCTGAAGACGCTTATTGACTTAAGTATTGACTGAAATATTCTTTAGACTAATGTTAATTGATTATCATAAATTGATAAAAGGGTGGATCTGTAAAGGAATATTTTGGTCTTGTTAAAGTATATAGAGTTTAGTGATTTGTTATCGGGAATCTGTTTAATGGTTAAAGTGTATTCCTGCCTGTAATGTGATCCATAGCTTCTCAGGAAGACACAGGTCAAGAGGTCATCTGATGTCTTGTGGGGGAGAAGCTTGGCTCATGTGGGTTTACAATGCAACGAGTCTTTGTCTCGACATCTGGCATGCATTAAAGGAAAACCCGCGTGTTTTAGGGCCCTCCTCTTCTCCATGTATAGATGGGTGCTTGGCGCTTTTGGGGCAGAGTTTGCTGGGATCTTACATGAGAACTGTGATATGCTGTGAACTCTCCGGCCGTTCAGGCTCTCAATAAATATCAGTGTATTGACAGGCGAATCCAGTTTCCCTCATTTGATGATGCGCTCAACATTGCTGCAAAGAAGTTTTTACTTCACATTTTGCCTGAAGGTGACGAACACGACTGTGTGCACACCTAGACCGGACTTAAAAGACGTTCCTCTGACCAAGGCTGACCTCATTTTGTATGTTGATGGGTCTGCCTCTCGCGACCAAGGGGGCACTATCGGGTGGGGTGTTTTCTATTGTTTCAGACTGATGCTGTACTCCGTTCCGGACCAATCCCATGTCTCAGCACAAGCAGCAGAGCTCATCGCAACTGAAGCCTGCACGTTTGCAGAAGGCAAAACCGTGACTATTTACACTGACTCACGCTATGCTTTTGGGGTAGTGCACGATTTTGTTGGCTATTTGGAAGTGTAGACAATTTCTCCAAGCAGTACAGACCCAGTTTCCCTAAGAAATTGGGTCTGCTAATTTATCTGCTGATTCAGCCGCAAAGGAAGAGTCTGATTCCTCTCACACCTCACGCACCTTACACTCATTTGTTAGAATGCCTGTCTCCTCCTTCACTGACAACATGTCGTCACTTCAGCAGCTAGCTACACCAGTTGAGAAGGCTCGGTGGAAGGCTGTTGGGGCTGTTTTTGACACATGGGTTGGACAATGTGTAAAAAGGGGGGATGTTAGAGGCTATAAATCAGATGTTAGAGGCTATACATCAGGAGTGGTTCTGAAGGGGGGTGAAGGGGGGTAATTTGCATTAAGCAAAATTCATTTAGCACCTAATGCTGGATTTCATTGAGCTTAGCCCATCAGAGAACATCTTAAATTAGAACAACGGTTCACATTTTGCTAAAGAGAGAACGGTACAATCAAAAAAACTAGCAAAAATGCTGTGCAGACACAGGTCTGTCATGGAACAAGCTCTGTCCATTGTGCTGATGTACATGAGGATGTGGGAACGAACATGGAGCCAACTCAGCCATTTGAAATCCTTTTTGGGGCTCCTCCACAGATTGGACTCAAGGCTCCAGGATGTCCTCTTCCCTCCACAACTTTGTGTGAGGA
>NW_022989792.1:0-27732 GCF_902827175.1 Gymnodraco acuticeps
TGTATGATGTTAAGTGGAGATAGGGACAACACATTTGCTGTTCCTGATGCAGAGGCACTGACTGCTTGTCTGATTTTCTGAATTTTGTCAGTGAAAAAGGAGGCAAAATCATTGCACGCCCTGGTGGATAGAAATTCAGAGGCTACTGACACTGGGGGGTTAGTTAGTCTGTCGACGGTAGCAAACAAGGCACGTGCGTTGTTTTTGTTTTTGGTAATGATGTCAGAGAAGAACGATTGTCGTGCGTTTTTCAATTCCAAATTATAATGGCCAAGTCTCTCTTTATAGATTTCAAAGTGAACCTGGAGATTTGTTTTTCCGCCACCTGCGTTCAGCTTTTCGACATTCTCTTTTTTCTGTTTTCACGGTCATGGCCTTTCTCCATGGAGATATTTTCTTGCCAGACACTTCCTTTACCTTAGTTGGAGCAATGGCATCTATAACATTTTTAATTTTTGAATTAAAATGATCTACTAGCTCATTTACTGAGATGTTGGCAGGGGCAAGTGTGGAAGAGAAATTCTGAGTAAACATTTCCCTAGTATTTTCAGTTAAATATCGCTTTGTGGTTACCTCTTTTTGAACATTTTTGTGAACAGAAATAGAGCTCTCAAAGAAAACACAGGAATGGTCAGAGAGTGCAACATCAGTCACCACAACCTTAGAGATATTCAGACCCTTTGAGATAATTAAGTCCAGAGTGTGCCCCTTATTGTGCGTGGGCTCCGTCACATGCTGAGTCAGTCCATAGCTATCAAGAACACAAAACAGTTCTTTAGCCCCTCTGTCCTGGGGGTTGTCAACATGGATGTTAAAATCACCAACAATGACTACACGGTCAAAGTCAATACACACTATAGACAGCAGTTCAGTAAAGTCATCAAAAAAGCTTGCACAGTATTTGGGTGGTCTATAGATATTTAGGAACAGAGCTCGAGAGGAGCATTTCAGCCGAAGGGCCACATATTCAAAAGAATCAAAGTTTCCATACGATGTCTTCCTGCATTGAAGGGAATCATTGAACAGAATAGTAACTCCACCCCCTTTCTTATGCATTCTTTCCTGACTCATAAAACTAAAGTTGGGAGGGGTTGATTCGATAAGAACAGCTGCACTGTTATTTTGTTCAATCCAAGTTTCTGTTAAAAACATAAAATCGAGATTGTGCTCAGTGATTAAATCATTGATTAAAAATGTTTTTCCTGCCAAAGACCTGACATTTAATAAAGCTAGTTTAAGTTTGTTAAACACACTATCAGTCATGTTTTTTGTAACAAGCTGTGGCTGACATGGAATCACTGCTAAATTAGATACACTCACACAAACGTTTGAGCGCTTCCTGTTTCTATGATTCACCGCTCTTAATCTATTACCTATCAACACAGATATCGGCAAAGCTACTGGCAGGCAGGGCCCCGACATGTCCTGGAAAGAGTTGAGAGTGCCATACGCCCTTGAGCCTGGACCCATCACATATCAGTAAGAGTTTGTTGTGTTTTGTACACACACATCCTTATCAGGCTTCGGAGACTGCAGAAGCCCCCTCGAAGGGAGGGGAGGTGGTCGACGTAGGCACGGTGATGGAGACGGGCTAGATGGTGCGGGGGTAGAGGACATGCTGCCAGGGGGGGGAGGTGGTTGACGTAGGCGCGGTGATGAGGACGGGGGAGATGGTGCGCGTTCTCCGCGGTGATTTTGGTGGGCGTCGTTGAGGAGCGGGGGTAAAGGACATGGTGCCAGCCCTGCGTATCGCCTTCGTTTGGTCTTTGAACTCCAGGAAGGAATCGGTGCCAACCCTCTGTATCTCCTTTGTGTGTTCATCGATCTCCAGGAGGGTGGGCGAGGGTGAAAGGGTGAACGGAGTATCCTCAAAGGCGTTGACAGGGGGGGGGGGGCAGTGGAGACTCCTCCATGTGTCTCATATGTCTCCCATAATCAGAACATTCCTCAGGCGGGTGCAGTGATAATTCTTCAGGGTTTTCTGCGTGATGTGTTGTGTCTTTCTCGTGTTTTGATTCCTCTTGCCGCTTGTCCTTGGCAGAGGGAACAGATTGATGACGCAGGCAGTTGAATATGTTAGAGATAAACAATTTCACTCCTGACTTGTTCAGGCAAACTCCATTTGCCTTGAAAAGATGTCTGCGATCCCAGAAAAAGTTAAAATTGTCAATAAAATGAACAGAATGGTCAGTACAGGCCGTTGAAAGCCAGGTGTTCAGTGCAAACAATCTGCTGAATCTCTCCACTCCTCTTCTGACTGGCGGTAGAGGGCCACTGATGAACACCTCTGCATTTAGAGAGCTGGCAGTTTCCAACAGACATTTAAAGTATTTTTTCAGCACTTCTGACTGTTGTTTCACAACATCATTTGTTCCAATGTGCAGTACCACATTCTTCACAGTCGGATGTTCAGCCCCAATATGCAGGATCTTCTCAGCCAAGTCAGAGACCACATCCTTGGGAAAACAGAGTACTTTGGTGTTGTTCTTATTACACAGACCTTTTACATCTCTTACAGCAGAGTCACCCACAAGGTACACAGGTACACAGAGCCATAATAACTTTGTATTAGTGTAGGACACTTATGTTTTCGTACAACATCTGAAGATGTGTAGTTTTATTCATGCTTTCACATAATTTTACAGCATATTGCTATACTATTTCAGACTCAGTATTTACATTCTTACATTCAAAGAAAATCAGTAATATCTTTAAAAACTACAGTCCTTTTATATCAGCTGTGCACCGTTATGGTGTAAATATAACCTATCTGTGAATTAGATCAAATGTAAAAGTCAGCCGAATTAGTGTTGATACTGCAAGGAGACGTATTGTGTGAAGAGAAATTGAAGATGTTGTTTAATTGTTGAATATATTTATGATCCACGTCAAGTATTCAGTTTCGGCGGCATTTTCTCAGTTTTTCCAAAGGTCTTCTCATCAGGACTCTATAAATAAAGAACTACGGCAGATCTGTAATATACAATGCAGCCGAACCGTGTATTACAATGCCGTTATGTGATGACTTTCAAAGAGAAAAGCAAGAGCGCTCGGAATTAAGTATTATTTTATTCTTTTAAAATGTTTTCCGGATTTCATATCATATAAACACCAAATCCCAGCATGCATTGCGGCTAAAACATCCAATAAACGAGCTTAAAACCATAGCTGAGGATCTTGGGTAATCGCTCGAAATGCCTACGTCTGTTTCCGGTTATTTTTATTTTGAAATTCAGTTCCTGACGGACGCCAAAAAAGCGAGAGATTATGGAATTAAACCAATAAATAAAAGCAAGGATAATTGTGTGTTATTGGTGAGTAAATAACAGTGTGTTATTTTGAAAAGAATAACAAATTAGAAGGAAAAAAAGATTTAAAAAATACAGATTTCAGTATCCTGAGGCTCTGAGCCCCATTTATTTTCCTCACAGACGGCAACAAAAGTCAAAAATTATACGATTTCAAATAAAAGCAATAACTGTGGCTTGATATTAAGTAAGAACATGTTTTTATGAACCACACAGCTTACGGTCTTCCACGACCCGACCGGAGAAAAAGACGTGCTGCAGGCAGTAGAAATACATTGCTTTTAAAATCGTGCTGTGCAACACGAAAAAAAGGGGCAAATCGTGTTGGTGAACACGAATCAATAGATTAAAAATCGTGTTGGTGAACACGAAATGCCGTGAGACTGGGTTGGTTTTGCTACCTAAAGCTACTCGTGTGTTCTCTGTATTTGCTTCCCCTGTCTCGAGTTCTGATCGCTCAGTGATGATCCTTATATTTCTATAATCTGTGGAATCTCAGGATGTTATCTAAGCTTGTTTGTGCGGATCCAATAAGTATATCGATTGGTATAGCTAGAGTTCTGTGCTAACGGCCTTAATATTCTTTTGCCCGTGGCTAATTCAGAGGCTCAGCGTTAGCTTTGAGGTTCTTTTTGAAAAAAATAAAAAAATAAAAGATCAGTTAGCTGAGTTTCTTCCCGTTACATATGAAACATTCATAGTTTATTAAATCTTAAGAAGCCCTCAGACACTTTTGCTTGCAGATGTTGTGATTTCGGCCCCTTCGGCGGGTCCGTGGGGTTTAAGAGATATGAATAGTTCACACAGAAGTTCCATTTTACTGATGCCTTTCTTTAAGGTTTCTCCGAACATGAGCTGTGTACGCTTGTATGGCACATACGTCCCGAGCAGCATACACAGAGAAAATCAGCCAGGACAAAGTCCCCAGACACTGATTCCCTGGGGTTACTAGCCCCAAATGTTCATTAACCAAAAACGAAACATAACCACTCAAAGATAAGTCTTCAGCCTGGATTTAAAAGTAGTCAGAGTTGCAGCGGACCTGCAGGTTTCTGGGAGTTTGTTCCAGATATTTGGAGCATAATAACTGAACGCTGCTTCTCCATGTTTAGTTCTGACTCTGGGGACAGAAAGCTGACCAGTCCCTGAAGACCTGAGAGATCTGGATGGTTCATAATTTAGCAGGAGATCAGAAATGCATTTTGGGCCTAAACCATTCAGTGCTTTATAAACCAGCAGCAGTATTTTGAAATCTATTCTTTGACACACAGGAAGCCAGTGTAAAGACTTCAGAACAGGAGTGATGTGATCCACTTTCTTAGTGTCAGTGAGGACTCGAGCAGCAGCGTTCTGAATCAGCTGCAGCTTTCTAATAGATTTTTTAGTGAGACCTGTGAAGACACCATTGCAGTAGTCGAGTCTACTGAAGATAAAAGCATGGACACGTTTTTCCAAATCCTGCTGTGACATTAGTCTTTTAATCCTAGATATATTCTTTAGGTGATAGTAGGCTGATTTAGTAATTGTTTTAATGTGACTGTTGAAACTTAGGTCAGAGTCGATGACTACACCTAGATTTCTGGCTCTGTTGTTTTGAACATTGTAGACTGAGCTCAGCGCTAACTTTTACACCTTCTGCCTTGGCTCCAAAAACCATTACCTCAGTTTTATCTTTGTTTAATTGGAGAAAGTTCTGACACATCCAGTCATTGATTTGTTCAATGCACTTACTCAGTGTTTTAACTGGAGAATGGTCTCCTGGTGAAATGGTTATGTAAATGTGTGTGTCATCCGCATAGCTATGGTAACTTATTTTGTTGTTTTTCATTATCTGAGCCAGTGGTAGCATGTAGACGTTAAAGAGAAGAGGCCCCAAGATGGAGCTTTGAGAACTGAGATGTGTATTTACTATTTACCTATAGAAACAAAGTTGTTTCTGTCCTTTAAGTAGGATTCAAACCAATATAGAACTGTTTCCGAAAGTCCCACCCAGTTCTCTAGGCGGTCTAGTAATATGTAGTGGTCAACAGTGTCAAACGCAGCGCTGAGATCTAATAATACTAACACTGAAGTTCTGCCACTGTCTGTGTTTAAGTGGATGTCATTGAAGACCTTTACAAGAGCAGTCTCAGTGCTGTGGTTTGGACGAAATCCTGACTGGAACACATCGAAACAACTATTTAAATGCAAGAAATTACTCAACTGTTGAAAAACTACTTTTTCAATGATTTTACCTAGAAATGGCAGGTTTGATATTGTCCTGTAATTGTTCATTACTGAAGCGTCTAGATCAGCGGTTCTCAAACTGTGGTCCGCAAGGGTACTGCAGGTGGTCCATGGAAAAAAGATAAATAAAATCAGTCGCATTGACCTGAAGACACTTTTTGAGTTGTATACACTGTTGGAAAGAGGAGATTCATAGCTTTCTAATGATATCAGGCAGTGGGGTAGTGGTCGTTGGGCTCATCGGAGATTTATGACAGAAAATCTCTAATGTCCGAGTGCAAGTGAATGCACCACAATACACGAGCCTTGTAACCCCGGCCCTGGCACGAGCGTGGACATATGATTGGTGGCGATTTCATTTGAACGGGACGGCGCAAAACGAGAAGCATCCGGACCCAAGTACTGTACACGGAAGGAACGAGGTATTTGAAGTCTACAATGACAGAGAAGAGACTGTCAAGTTTGGCTGTACTCAGCATGGAATCAAATCGCACTAAAGCTTTGGATCTTAATCAGTTTGTGAGGTGTTTTGCTGAACAGAATGGTAATCGCCGCATCATAACAGTGATTGACAGCTGATAGGAATAATATGACTGTTAATATTATCATTTTAATTCAGACAAACATCGATGAGACAGTTAATTAATGTACTTATTGCAGCAGTCTGCATATATTTGGTACCCCTGGTCTAAGAGTGAAACAAACTAATTCAGTTATTGTTCAGTTAAAATGCATTCAATTATGTCTGCCATCTTATATATTTCTATTTAAGGCTTTACTGATGTGCCACAATAATGTCACCTAATGTTATTCAGTTAAAATATCAATATTGTGGCTTTCCAAGTTAACATTGATTAATATGACTGCAATTAAATCAGCATATACTTCTGCCAGGGGATGCCACCCCTCAAAATCTCCTGCCACCCTCTTGCCACCCCATGAATATGTTTCTAGATCCACCCCTGAGTAGGCTATATTTTTCGTTTCGTTTATTTAATAAGTTAATTTCAGGACAACTTTGGGAATTTTGTTTGTTTTGAGATTTAAATAGATTTTGAAAGTGGAGATAGAGAGAGAGAAGCAGCGCCTTTATGCAACTCAGGCCTATACATTGTTTATGTTACTTATATGCCTGTGTGTCCATGGTTTTGAGTCTGTGTGTGTTGAGCGCAGTGCCGTATGCTTTTTGCAGTACAGTAACTAAAGTAGGACTAAGCATAGCGGTAGTTTTTTGTAGACCTTGTGGCGTTGTTTGGGATGACCTAATTAAAATACCGTCCGCCGTCCTCTTTGAGAAACATACACAATGCAGACAGACACCGCTCACTAAAGTATCAGATAGAATTCAATTTACTTTTGATTGTCTATAATTAACTATAAAAAAATATCGGCGTTTTAACACTACGTTTATATATGCACTTATTTTTACGGTTTGCATATGAGGTGGTCCGCGAAAATCCTTGATAATAAATAGTGGTCCGCATAAACAAAAAGTTTGAGAACCCCTGGTCTAGATTAAGCTTTTTTAAGAGTGGTTTAATGACTGCAGTTTTCAGGGCCTGTGGAAAAACACCTGAGTGAAGAGACTTGTATGACTTGTACTATATGAAGTAGATCTGAGGCCATGCAAGGAAAAACATTTTTGAAAAACCCTGTTGGAATAATATCAAGGCAGCAGGAGGAGGATTTCAGAAGTTGTATAATGTCCTCTAGGTTTTTATCTTTAATCTGATGGAATTGTGTCATGGTGTTTGAATTGATTTTAAGTGGACACAGAGACAAAACATTTGCTGTACCTGATGCAGAGGCATTGACTGCTTGTCTGATTTTCGTCAGTGAAGAAGGAGGCAAAATCATTGCACGCCCTGGTGGATAGAAATTCAGAGGCTACTGACACTGGGGCGTTAGTTAGTCTGTCGACGGTAGCAAACAAGGCGCGTGCGTTGTATTTGTTTTTGCTAATGATGTCAGAGAAGAAAGACTGTCGTGCGTTTTTCAATTCCAAATTATAAAGGCCAAGTCTCTCTTTATAGATTTCAAAGTGAACCTGGAGATTTGTTTTTTGCCACCTGCGTTCAGCTTTTCAACACTCTTTTTTCTCTGTTCTCACGGTCATGGCCTTTCTCCATGGAGATATTTTCTTCCCAGACACTTCCTTTACCTTAGTTGGAGCAATGGCATTTATAACATTTTTTATTTTTGAATTAAAATGATCTACTAGCTCATTTACTGAGATGTTAGCAGGGGAAAGTGTGGAATAAAAATTCTGAGTAAACATTTCCCAAGTATTTTCAGTTAAATATTGCTTTGTGGTTACCTCTTTTTGAAAAATGTTGTGAACAGAAATAGAGCTCTCAAAGAACACACAGGAATGGTCAGAGAGTGCAACATCAGTCACCACAACCTTAGAGATATTCAGACCCTTTGAGATAATTAAGTCCAGAGTGTGCCCCTTATTGTGCGTGGGCACATGCTGAGTCAGTCCATAGCTATCAAGAACACAAAACAGTTCTTTAGCCCCTCTGTCCTGGGGGTTGTCAACATGGATGTTAAAATCACCAACAATGACTAAACGGTCAAAGTCAATACACACTATAGACAGCAGTTCAGTAAAGTCATCAAAAAAGCTTGCATAGTATTTGGGTGGTCTATAGATATTTAGGAACAGAGCTCGAGAGGAGCATTTCAGCTGAAGGGCCACATATTCAAAAGAAGCAAAGTTCCCATAAGATGTCTTCCTGCATTGAAGGGAATCATTGAACAGAATAGCAACTCCACCCCCTTTCTTATGCATTCTTTCCTGACTCATAAAACTAAAGTTGGGAGGTGTTGATTCGATAAGAACAGCTGCACTGTTATTTTGTTCAATCCATGTTTCCGTTAAAAACATAAAATCGAGATTGTGCTCAGTGATAAAATCATTGATTACAAATGTTTTTCCTGACAAAGACCTGACATTTAATAAAGCTGGTTTAAGTTTGTTGAATACACTATCAGTTAGATTTTTTCTGGCAAGCTGTGTCTGACATGGAATCACTGCTAAATTTGATAAACTCACACAAACTTTTGAGCGCTTCCTGTGTCTAAGCTGATTCACTGCTCTTAATCTATTACCTATCAACACAGATATCGGCAAAGCTACAGGCAGGCAGGGCCCCGGCATGTCCTGGAAAGAGTTGAGAGTGCCATATGCCCTTGAGCCTGGACCCAGCATATATCAGTCAGTGTTTGCGTTTTTTACACACACATTCTTATCAGGCTTCGGAGACAGCAGATGCTGTCTTGAAGGGAGGGAGGACGTTTTGGTCCGGATGATTGTGGTAGGCATGGTGATGGGGGTGATGGTGCACGTCTATGCTTCGGTGATTGTGGTGGGCGTCGTTGAGGAGGGGCGGGTTAAAGGAGATGCTGCCAACCCTGCATATCGCCTTCATGCGGTCATTGAACTCCAGGAAGGACTTGGTGCCAACCCTCTGTATCTCCTTCATCTGCTCATCAAACTCGAGAGGGGGGGTGAGGGTGATAAGGTTCTCTAGGTTTCCTAGAAGATCATCAACTGAACCAAAGTGTTTATAAGCAAATGTAGCAACAGTCTTGTTTTTACTGCAATAGACTGCACACATGTTTTTTTGCTGCCTTTTATTGGCCTGTGTTGTTGGACTCAACCAAGATATCTGTCTCTGAGGTCTTTTAAACAGCCGTAAATCAGACAGCAGCAGCGGCACAGCAAACCACAGAAACCAGAGGAGTGCACACTGCTTGTAATCAACAGCTCATTATTGACTTCACTGAAACAATCACATAAAACACAGATATATATTATTATGTGTTACAATAAAGTATCCCACTGGCCTAGGATGAATAAGCATAGAACAAAACATTAACAATAACATTATAAGATTAGATCGGTTTATCCTTAAACAAGACACCAAGAGTGACAGACTTTAATCTGTAAAGCCACAACTATGGTGACCGACACGTGCACTGCAACGGCCCAAAAGACTTACGTTAGAAACATCTTCGACAACTTGACAACACATGGGCAGGGTTAACTAAAAGTGCTGCATAAACGAAACACTGCATTAAGCTCAACACATAACAAAAACAGGGACACTAAAAAGTTACGCACACATTTCCCCTGCGGGATAATACATTTGGCTAACTGGAAAATGTGAGTTTTATTGGCTTATTTTAACATTGTGATCAGATGATTCCATCCAATGTTATTGCAGAACTGCTAGCTAGCTAACGTAGCATACCTAATCATTTCAAATGTAAACACTTACAATGATGTAACAGTCTAACGGCCCGTCCACACTACAGCTTCTACAGCTTCAAAAACGGTTTCCAACGCGTCTGCCCATTCACTTTGAATGGGGTGATGTCACGTTGCCTCGCTTTTCGCCGAACTGAATTGTGAGTAGCATAGCGGTCCGTCTCCGGCGTCTCCGGCATCAGAAGTTGAACAATGTTCAACTTCTGACGCCGGAGACGCCGGAGTAGCCAGCGCCAGCCAATAAAATCCCGTTTCTGAAAATCTGACAGCTCAAGCCCTAGCCAATCGAACTGCGTCTAAGCTGGGAGAGATATCCCGCCGTTCATTTCTATATTTCAAAAAAAGATGGAGGAGAAACTAATTATCGCCGTAGCAAATCACCCGGTTTTGTATGACCAGACCCTCTTCACCTACCGGGATACAAACCGGAGGAACCAGGCATGGAGGGAGGTGGCAGAGACAGTAGGTGAAACTGGTAGGTTTTCGCCTGTTTGGGGAGTTTATATATATATTGCTTGCATAAAATCCCCCGGGGTTTTTTGCTTTGTATGTCGGGGGCGGGAGATTCATGTGATTGGTTGTTGGTCGCGGTGCTCAAATAAAATCCCCAAGCTTCAGACACGCCCAGCTCCAAGCTTTTTTTGAAGCTGTAGTGTGGACGGGCCGTAACTCTGCCAACAGGGACAGTTGGCCAACTTTAAAGCCTCCAAGTGCTCCGGTCCCAGCTGTGTGAGTCACTTTTTAGTGTCCCTTTTTCCATTTTGTTTTGAGCTTCTTGTAGCGTTTCGTTTTTGGAGCGTTTTGTTGCATGTTTTTTCAAGTTGGTGAATAAGTTTCATCATTTGCATTTGTTTTGGCACATTTGTGTTCTTTTATTTACATATTTTTTGAATCTGCAGTGGGTTTCTCCTAATGAAATAGTTTTGGGCCGTTGCAGCGCGTTGGCCCCTGTCAGCCACTGTACTCAACTACTAGTAGGCTACTGGTACTTCTACTACTACAACTTACAATTTACACACGGTATCTATTGCACGTCTGTCCGTCCTGGGAGAGGGGTCCCTCCCCCTCTCTCCCTGAGGTTTCTCCCATTTTTCCCTTTAAGGCGAGACACCCCAGGTGAATAGGGTAATTTTTTTAACTTAAAGGTATCAGCTAGAAATGTCTCCAGTTAATTACTTACAATAAGGCAATTGTTTTTTGTATTACATGTTTTCTGAAATAGCATGTTTAAATATGCAAATTTCCATTATCTCATTAATTATGCACATATTTTAACACATTTCAGGAATCGAAATCTGAACTTTGGATAAAGCCAGGTTCAAAATTCTTGTTTCATTTTGTAGTCATATTAGTATCTAAGGCTTTTACAGAAGGGATATTGGATATCTCTTTTTATCACTCCATAAATCAGAAAATACGGTCAACAGCCCTAAAATATCCATTTTCGCCATGTTTTTAGGTATACAATGTTGTATAATTCAGGCTATGAATTATATATGAACAAACCCTTCTGTAAAAGCCTTCATAATATTGATAGGAATATAACTGGAAGGTTTGGTGTATGTACGTGCTACTGAAGTTGACATTTCGAACTCAAAAAAAACTCATTTTGAGAAAACGACCTTTAAAGATTGCAGTGAGGCGCTAGGTAAACCCTCCTGTTCTTTGGATGACAGCTTGCGCATCGACGCACTCCGTGAAGGTATTTCATGTTCGGCGTCATTTGTTTTTTGTATAATCTTGCTTCGTGCAAGTGACAATTGTTGTCGTCTTCTCTGTGAACGTTTTTTTCGCCGTTCTTTTTCCATTTTGAGATTTCAATTTCTAGCGGAAAGCTAACCAGGAAGTGTTTTAGCACACCACGTGACGCACCTGAACAAACACGTTGTCAGAAATTGACACCAGCCAATGAGATTTCGTTTTTTGGTTTAAGACCCCTTTGTGCTTTCACGATTGGTTGCTGATACAAAGGAAATGACCATATTTGGATCCGATGAGATTGTGCAGGAGAGACGGAGCTTTCCAGCGATATCTCTGTTGACATGGTGCACACAGCGGTCACGGTACTTTATGTTACGTTAGAATGCTAACTTTTGGTGAATTTAGGAGAAATCTACAGACGCAAATAGACAAACTATAGTAAAATAAACACTTAAATGTGTATTTTGTACGTTTTCCTTCCAAAAGCCTGAAAGAAAACATGTTATAGAATCAAAATAGCACAAAATCTCAAAATTGACCAGTACTTGAAAAACGATGTTTTTGCCTGCCGTGTCTCGCCTTAAACTGTGGGTTTTCTCCGGAAGTTTTTCCTTGTACGATGTGAGGGTCTAAGGACAGAGGGTGTCGTATTGTCATACTGATATTCTGTACAAACTGTGAAGTCCACTGAGACAAATGTAACATTTGTGATATTGGGCTATATAAATAAACATTGATTGATTGAACTTCTACAACACTTTGCACTATTGGTCTGCCATAACATAAACAAATAAAAATAAATTAATACGTATACAAAGATCTATACGAAAATACTTTTAGACTTTGGATGTGCTTTTCAAAGGTTTTAATATGAAAGGAGTTGAGACAGGACACTTTTTTAGATGATTTATGAAATATATAACAAATTATACAATTAATAATAATATATGTGTTTCTTACTACTCAAAAGTAAGCCTGACATTGCCCCAGTCTGACTTCACTATCCTGAAAGTTGAACCCTATAACCGTTTTTTTTATAGTATTGTGCTCTATGACTTGAAAGCTTAAGGATGAGAAGAAAAACACATAGTTTCTGTAATTGTTTCCTTAAGATGCTTCGAGTGTTGGACATTGTGTTCCTGCAGTAGCTGCGTCGTTTGTGTGGTTATAGACCGCCGGGAGCCAAAACTATCCACTTACTTCTGGGCCGCATGAAGAGAAAGCTGACATTCAGGCAGCAACATCCACTCTGCCAACCTATTTGTTTGGCATTTGACTGATATGCAAAGACAAGAATTAAAAAGATTATGCAAAAAATCAAGTTAATGTCCAATGTCTAACAAATGACCCATTGTAGAGGTTATAAATTACAGCCCAGAGGGATCTGTTATACAAGAGAGCAGGACAGATGGCCAGAAAATACCAAGATGCCACAACCGTTTTATGATGCCAACACTGATCTGAACTGCAGAGACCCTGGCTCAGCTGTGTGTGTGTGTGTGTGTGTGTGTGTGTGTGTGTGTGTGTGTGTGTGTGTGTGTGTGTGTGTGTGTGTGTGTGTGTGTGTGTGTGTGTGTGTGTGTGTGTGTGTGTGTGTGTGTGTGCGTGCATGCGTGCGTGCGTGCGTGCGTGCGTGCGTGCGTGCGTGCGTGCGTGCGTGCGTGCGTGCGTGCGTGCGTGCGTGCGTGCGTGCGTGCGTGCGTGCGTGCGTGCGTGCGTGCGTGCGTGCGTGCGTGCGTGCGTGCGTGCGTGCGTGCGTGCGTGCGTGTGTGCGTTTATATAAGTGAATTAGAGGTGCCTCTTTGTTTTAAAGTTTAGATGAAAATAAAGAGACGTTTGGCCTGACTGTTATGGTCATTACATAATCCAGATTTTCTATCATGATATTCATTTAAAACGTTGTCTACCCTTTACTCATTCATGGTTGCACGCTACAAACACTGAAATGAATGGTGGATCAAAACATTGCTTAAAAGCAAACAATATGTTTCAATGTTTGCCAAAACCAAACTATTAGCTAACTTTTTATGGGAAAACAGGGTGGGTAATTTGTGGTTTGTCACATAATCTTTCCATGACAGAGGAACGAAGACTGTTGTATAGAGCTTTACACAATCATATTAGAAATTATGACTCCAGACGTTCATACCTGAGCGCTGCCCAGCGTGACCACAGTCTGCTCAGTTCACTTTAACTGTGGCTGTTAATGGTAATAAAAGACATTTCCCTTTTTCCAAAACACATTTCCCCTGTGGGTCTCAGGATTTGGACCTAAAAAATGTTGGTCAGACGGCATATTTTTTAACCTCTTAAGCTTCTGCCACCACTGTCTCTGCTCTCTGTTAATGTGCAGTAATGAAGGCTTCAGTGGCTAATGAGTCTGAATTCCTTTGAAATTGACTTCTTGCACTGTCAGCAGGATGCAGAAGAAACCGCAGCCTCATTTTTACAATGTTTACTGGAGTTTCACAAGTCTGCTCCAAGATGTTAATACTTCTAAAACTTTTTTCCCCTTCATTCATCGATTTGTGTATACACATGTAGACCTTTTAGACATGAGACACAGACAGAAGTAACACTTTTCAGATAAACCTCATTTTAAAATAAAACATTACAGACAGAAACAGGTTTTTTCCACAACTGTGTGTTCTGTTAGAACCAGGTGCTATTTTGAAGAAATCTAGAACAGTTTTTGGTATAATTTGGGTCTGTCAGGACGAAAGTAAGACAATGTTTTATGCTTATATTTCCTATAAAATATTTGATTTTCATAAAAATAACGTAAATGCCTGTGGTGCATCTTTGAGCAATGTCAAAAAACTTCCTCTACTCTCACCTACCTTCTGTCAGTCGGTATTACCCTCTTTTTTGGCCAATTATGCTGTTAAAATATGAATAACACACATTTTATTAACCTGTTAAACCCCAAGCCTGTTTTTCAGGTCTCAGGCTCGAAAATGACATTACTAAAATTACTATATCTTCACTTCTAAAAGGGGTAAATTCATGAAAATCTTTTTTTTTAACTATTAGAGCCAATAGAATCGAGGGGGAGTTCCTAAATCCATCTAAACATTACCATTGGTGAATGAGAGTGATGCGCAGCCAGCATGCCCAAAACGGGAAGCTGGGTTACACTCTATATGAAAACTACTCTTATAGACATAAATGTTATGATGGATTATCAGTAATCATTTCAAAGTGACACAGAGACATTGGATTGACCTTCAGCAGTGTTTATATGCGTTTTAATGCCCTTTGAACACACCTTTTTATCAGAAAACAGCAAAGGTAAGACGTATTTGCCGTTTTGGCCCCGTAAAGTGAAGTTGTGTGTTGTCTTTGCTGGCTTTCGCTGCCATGGGTTTGGGTCGCAGTGATGATACTTATACCATTGGAATCTGTGGAATCTCAGCTTTCATATGATATCTAGTTTGTGGAGATTGCATGAAGTATAAAATATTGCTACCGTGAGTTATGTGCTAAGTGCTTTAGCACTCTTTCGCTTAGTGCTAATTCAGATGCTCGGCGTTAGAGTTGTGTTTTGTTTCGGTAAAAATGGTTCATATTGTCAGTTAGCTGAGATTCTTACCGTTAAGTGGGTATGACACATTAATAAGTTGTTAAATGTTAAGTAGACCTGAGACCATGGGCGTCGCCTGAGGTCTTTTTCTTTAGCCCCGGATAAATTCTCCCTCAATAATATGATACATTAACCGTACTTTACCTAGAGGACGGCAGGATTGTAATTTCCCGTGTTCAGTGAATGCAACAGAGGCAAGACACCACCAGACCAATCAGAGAGTTGCATGGAAATAAACGTGTTTTATTGGCAGACAGGTACGTACCTCTCCTCTGTTACCTCATTCACACCAACGGTGTTTCGGGGCCGGGTCGGAGCTGGAGCTTGAAAAGCACCGGGTTTTCCTGTTCACACCGCAGCGGAGCAGCATCTTAGCTCCGGAATCCGGTTCGTTTCAAGCACCAAAAAATTGTCCGGCCAGAGCAAAAGCACCGCATACGTCACGCTTACGTCGAGGCGGGGCCGGGGCGGGGGCAGGGGCGGGATCAACTCCTGAACAACAACAAAAAGCTGGCGTTTTATCCAGTTTGTACTCAACGATGGAAAAACGTAACAAGCAGCAGTGGTCCACTGAAAATACCAGCTACCTACTGGGAATCTGGTCTTCCGAAGAGGTACAGAGGAAGCTGGAGCACAATCGGCCATTGTTGTTGTTGTCGGTGTGAGCTGTGAGGGGTTTCCCCGCGGTTTGGCTTTATGAAGCAGGCACGCAAACGGTTACGTCATGACACAAACGATGACGCAATGACGCAGCAACAGTCGGACTCTGGGTGGTGTGAAAAGAGCCGGAGCTAAACCGAAGAACCGGTTCTGAACCTGAAAAGCTCTAGCACGGAGCTTGAACCGGAGTTGCGTTGGTGTGAATGAGGTATGAGACAGTGTTTACACTTTAAACTGTCAGCCGCGGACGCGGAGTTTCTGAAGATGGACATTAGACATTTTTTTAATAAAAAAGACGGCAATTCTCAAGTGGTGGCTCACACAACAACCCCAGAGCCACCACCTGAGCCAGGTGAACAAGATATGTAAATGTCAGTAAACTTACAAGTTATGCGAACATGTAAAGCAAAGCAAAGCATAAATTATAGCTACGTTGATGTTACTTTGAATCGTGCGGGTAAGCTAAACCATTAGCAAGTAGCTATAGCTAGCCAGATATATTAAATAAACACTTTGTCATACAATCTAAATGTTGTGTTTTTTTGCGTTACCTGGTGATTTAAAAGAAAGCTCTCTGGGAAATGTTGACTTACTGTTCAACATGAAGCTAGAAGCTACCTTACAGTACACAGTTGATCCTGAGTCCTGTCAGTTAAAGTGTTTCATAGTTAGCTTAGCTAAGCATCAACCTAGCACTGAAATATATGGATGTTATGTGACGGTATTTCTGAGAAAAAGTCAGCTGAAATGGTGGCATAGTTGCCACTGCTTTACGTGTCAACAGCATGTTTGAACGTAAATGTGTCTGTTTGGCCACTGACGTTGCCATAACAACACCTGAATTTAAATGTGCAACCTCTTTTTGTGACAGATTTTTGCATGAAAATATAATTCTTCTGATTGAATTTCTATTTGAACATTCTAGCTATATAATAGCCAGCTAACAAGCTTTTTATACAAATATTTCAGATCAAAGCCAATCCAGTGGGGCTCCTGAAAGGGGGCAAGGGACACTATGCTCCCAAATATTAAGCCTTGACCCCCATCTTAAAATTGATATGATCAAAAAATTATCTGCATTGTCGGAGGCCTTTTTTCTTCCTTATCATGTCAAATTGTACAGCTTTCCTTAGTTTTGAATGCAGAAAGATGACTATTTGTCACAAGTTAGACACTTATATTATTGTTTGTTTGGTGGCTCATCTAAACTCTCCTGTCATTTCAGATCCCGCCTTCCTCCAGGCCCTTGTAATCAGCTCACTTCCCTCACCTGGTCTCCCCAGCCCTTCCCCTCACCTGTTACTCATTCCCTCATCACTCCACAGTATTTATACCAGCTCACTATCACTTGTCCTTTGCCAGATTGTCTTGTCGTTTCCGCCAAGCTCTCCAGTGAGTGTTGTGCTCTAGCCTAGATTTTTGTCCTGCCCAGTTTTTGATCCCTGCCTGCCTGTTTACGGATCTCGAGTTCCTGCCTGCTCCCTGTCTGGTTTTGGTTGCCTGTCTGACGGATTTCCTAGTTTTGACCCTGCCTGTCCCTGACCTGAATAAACTGAACATTGCTATACACTGGTTGTATCTGAGTCGTGCTATTGGGTTCTGATCTGTACCTGTGATCGTGACAGTACAATCTGGCCAACATGAACCCAGCCGACTCAGCGACAGAACCGCCGACGCACAATATCATGTTACAACGCCACGAGCAGCAGCTTACCTTCATGGCTGAAGCTATGCAGGAGATGGCCGCTCGTCACGAACGGACCTTTGTGAATCTCCGTGATCATCTTCAGAACCTTCCTGCTACGGTCCAAAGTCCGGAACTAACTCCAGCTTCCGCTGTTCGAATCCAGAATCCTCCGGCATCGGATGCACGCCTGCCTCCTCCGGAACGCTACTCTGGAGCCCCAGGTGCGTGCAGACCATTCCTGGTCCAATGTTCCCTCGCCTTCGAGCTACAGCCTTCCGCCTTCCCAACAGAAAGATCCCGGGTGGCGTATATTGTCTCTCTTCTCACGGGCAAAGTTAAAGACTGGGGTACCGCCGAATGGGAGAGACAATCCTCTGCCTACTCGTCTGTAAGCTTATTCTCCGATGAACTGCGTAAAGTCTTTGATCACGCTACACCCGGAAGAGAGGTCGCTCGGGGACTGTTTAACATGGCGCAAGGAGGGAGATCTGTGTCCGATTACTCCATCAAGTTTCGTACCATAGCCGCCGAGAGTAACTGAAATGCTTCTTCACTTCTCGATGCCTTCTACAACGGTCTGTCGGATCGCCTTAAAGACGAACTGGCAGCTCGGGACCTTCCTGCTGATTTAGATGAGCTGGTGGCTCTCTCCATCTGCATTGACTGCCGTCTGCGGGAGCGGAGGAGAGAGAGGGTTTTCTCCGTCGCCCCTCAGGCTCCGCCTCTCCCGTCAGCGCATGCTACTGAACAGGTGAGAGGAGGATTTTCTAACTCTTCTGAACCAATGCAGCTGGGGCGGACCCGGCTCTCCGAGGCAGAACGACAGCGCCGCCTGCGGGACAACTGCTGTCTTTACTGCGGCCAGGAGGGTCATCTTGCCTTCTCTTGTCCTGTAAAAGGCAGGGCTCATCAGTCATCCAGAGGGCGCTGGTGAGCCGAATTATGAATTTAGAAATGCCCTCTCGACCCCTAACCCATGCTCATCTGAGCTGCTCGGGGAAAATGCACACTGTGGCAGTTCATATTGACTCTGGTGCTGATGCCAGTCTTTTGGACATAACACTGGCCTTTCAGATGGGACTTGGTCGGGAGGTTTTGGAGAAGCCCATCAATGCTACAGCTCTAGATGGTCGTCTTCTCTGCAGAGTGACACACCGTTCAACTCCAGTTCAAATGAGCATGTCAGGTAATCACAGCGAAACACTCTCTTTTCACCTTATCCATGCACCACATCAGCCTGTCATTTTGGGGTTTCCTTGGTTAAGGAGGCATAATCCTCATATATATTGGGCTTCAGGGACTATTAGAGAGTGGAGTGCTCATTGTCATGCTTAAGATCTAGTTCCTCAATTGATTCCAGTCAGTCGATTATCTCTGAGTGTCAAGACCTTTCCGGTGTTCCCAAGGATTACTGGGACCTTAAAGAGGCCTTTAACAAGGTTCGGGCCACCTCACTCCCGCCTCATCGTGCTAATGACTGTCCTATTGACCTGTTACCTGGTACTTCTCCTCCTAGAGGTCGACTTTTTTCTTTATCGGCTCCTGAAACTAAGTCAATGGAGAAGTATATCAATGACTCTTTGGATGCAGGGCTTATCCGGCCTTCATCATCTCCTGCTGGTGCAGGTTTTTTCTTCGTGGGTAAGAAGGATAAGACTGCGCCCATGCATTGACTACAGAGGACTCAATAACATCACTGTCAAGAACAGGTACCCCCTTCCACTTGTTTCCTCTGCATTTGAACTGTTACAAGGCGCTACTATTTTTGCCAAGGTGGACCTACGTAACGCGTACCATTTGGTGAGAATCAGGGAGGGGGACGAGTGGAAGACGGGATTTAACACTCCTAGTGGACATTATGAGTATTTAGTCATGCCTTTTGGACTCACCAATGCACCTGCAGTCTTCCAGGGGTTGGTGAATGATGTTCTGCGGGATCTACTCAATATCTGTGTTTTTGTATACCTGGATGACATTTTGATTTTTTCCAAGTCAAAACAAGAGCATGTGGTCCATGTTCGCCTAATCCTCCAGAGGCTCTTGGAGAACCACCTCTTTGTCAAGACCGAGAAATGTGTGTTTCACACAACAGAAGTCCCTTTCCTGGGATTTGTGGTCTCCACCGGAAACATCAAGATGGATCCTGACAAGATCAAGGCGGTGACTGACTGGCCACGCCCTTCAACACGCAAGGAGCTCCAACGCTTTCTGGGTTTTGCCAACTTCTACCGGAGGTTCATTCGAAACTACAGTTTGGTGGCAGCCCCTCTCACAGCTCTCACCTCTCAGAACATTCCCTTCCGGTGATCCTCTGTGGCCGAAGGGGCTTTTGGTGAGTTAAAGTCACGCTTCACCTCTGCTCCTATTTTGATTTTTCCAGATTCTACTCGGCAGTTTACTGTAGAGGTAGATGCGTCGGATACTGGAGTTGGGGAAGTTCTTTCTCAACGGTCGGCCGAGGATCAGAAGATGCACCCGTGTGCCTTCTTCTCTCGGAAGCTGTCCCCAGCAGAAAGAAATTATGACATTGGAAATCGAGAACTGTTGGCAGTGAAAACTTGCCCTGGAAGAATGGAGACACTGGTTGGAGGGAGCAGAGCAGCCTTTTGTGGTCTGGACTGACCACAAAAATGTGGAGTACATCTGTTCAGCTAAGCGGCTGAACTCTCGTCAAGCCAGGTGGGCTCTGTTTTTCACACGCTTTGATTTTTCTCTTTCATACAGACCTGGTTCTAAGAACATCAAACCTGACGCCCTGTCTCGCCAGTTCCAGCCAGAGAGCTCTCCATCTCATACTGAGAATATCATCGCTTCTACATGTGTCATTGGTCTGGTGACCTGGGAGGTGGAGGATAAGGTCAAGCGCTCTCATGCTGAACACCCAGCCCCAAGTGCCTGTCCTGTTAACCGTCTGTTTGTTCCTGCCACTCTCCGTACCCAGGTTCTCCAGTGGGGTCATAACTCTCGCCTGGCTTGTCACTCAGGAGTGAGACGGTCCCTAGCCCTGATTCGACAGCGATTTTGGTGGTCTTCCATGGAGAAGGATACCAAGGAATTCATTGCTGCTTGCCTAGTCTGCTCCCAAAATAAGACCTCACGCCAAGCTCCCTCCGGTCTTCTGCATCCCTTGCCTATCCCTCATCATCCCTGGTCCCACATCTCATTGGATTGTGTCACTGGACTACCACCCTCAGATGGTAACACAGTCATACTCACAGTCATAGACCGGTTTTCCAAGTCTGCCCTGTTATTCCATTAACCAAATTACCTACTGCCAAGGTAATGGCTGAAATCATGCCACAACATGTGTTCAGGCTGCATGGTCTCCCCAGTGACGTTGTGTCTGATCGGGGACAACAATTTACTTCTCGTTTTTGGTCCGAGTTTTGCAGGCTGCTGGGAGCCAGTGTCAGTCTCTCGTCCGGATTTCATCCCCAGTCCAATGGTCAAGCAGAGCGAATGAACCAGGAGATGGAGACTGCCTTACGCTGTCTAGCCTCCTCCAATCCCTACTCCTGGTCGAGGCAGCATCTATGGGTTGAGTATGCCCACAACACCCTTCCTAGTTCTGCTACTGGTCTTTCTCCATTCCAATGCTCCCGCGGATACCAGCCACCCCTTTTCCCTGCACAGGAACGTGAGGCCAGCGTCCCATCTGCACAGGCGTTTGTAAGCCGATGTCAACGCATGTGGTTAAAGGCCCGCTCCGCGCTCCTGTGCTCTTCCGACCGTTATCAACGGACCGCCAATCGCCGTCGCAAGCCAGCTCCACAGTACTCCCCAGGGCAACGTGTTTGGCTCTCCACACGGGATCTCCCTCTCAGAGTTGAGTCAAAGAAGTTGTCTCCCCGTTTTGTAGGCCCATTTCCCATATCTAAGATCATCAATCCTGCAGCTGTCCGCCTGCGTCTACCCCCTTCTATGAGGATTCATCCTACCTTCCATGTGTCCAAGATCAAACCAGTTAATGTGAGCCCTCTTCAGCCCCCCTCTAGACCCCCACCACCACCCCGGACTATCGACACTGTCCGTCGCCTCATCAAGTCCCGGCGACGTGGTAGAGGGTTGCAGTACCTGGTACACTGGGAGGGTTATGGTCCTGAAGAGCGTTCATGGGTGCCCGCTCGCAGTATCTTTGACCCATCTCTCATTACTGACTTTCACCAGGCTCATCCCGATCAACCACGTGGGACGTCAGGAGCCGTCCATAGAGGGGGGGGTTCTGTCACAAGTTAGACACTTATATTATTGTTTGTTTGGTGGCTCATCTAAACTCTCCTGTCATTTCAGATCCCGCCTTCCTCCAGGCCCTTGTAATCAGCTCACTTCCCTCACCTGGTCTCCCCAGCCCTTCCCCTCACCTGTTACTCATTCCCTCATCACTCCACAGTATTTATACCACCTCACTATCACTTGTCCTTTGCCAGATTGTCTTGTCGTTTCCGCCAAGCTCTCCAGTGAGTGTTGTGCTCTAGCCTAGATTTTTGTCCTGCCCGGTTTTTGATCCCTGCCTGCCTGTTTACGGATCTCGAGTTCCTGCCTGCTCCGTCTGGTTTTGGTTGCCTGTCTGATGGAGTTCCTGGTTTTGACCTGGCCTGTCCCTGACCTGAATAAACTGAACATTGCTATACACTGGTTGTATCTGAGTTGTGCTATTGGGTTCTGATCTGTACCTGTGATCGTGACAATATTAGAGTATTAAGTGAAAATGACTATATTAAAGTGTTACGTTTTTAGTCTTACGCATCCGACCTGGAAAACTTTGCAGCCAATCTTATTTGTTACAGTGTACCGTGCACCAGGTCCTTATTCAGAATTCTTATCTGAATTCTCTGAGTTTTTATCAACTTTGGTACTTAAAACAGATAAAGTAATTATTGTAGGTGACTTTAATATTCATGTTGACGATGATAAAAATAGCCTTACTGTTGCATTTAACTCTATATTAGATTCTGTTGGTTTTTGTCAGAGTGTAAATAAACCAACCCACTGCTATAATCACACTCTCGACCTTGTTCTGACTTATGGTATTGAAATTGAGCAACTATTAGTCGAACCGCATAATCCTGCTGTATCCGACCATTTCTTAGTAACTTTTGAAGTACTGTTACGAGACTACAAAGCATTAGTCAAAAGCTCCTGCAGCAGAAACCTATCTGTTAGTGCTATAGCCAAATTTAAGGAAGAGATTCCACCAATACTTAACTCGATAGCATGTCTGCATGTAAGGGAGGAAACTTATACAAAATGTACACCACCTCAAATTGATCATGTTGTTAATAGTGCTACAGATGCGCTGCGAATAAAATTAGACTCTGTTGCTCCTTTGAAAAAGAAGAAAATAAAACAACATAGATTAGCTCCATGGCATAATGCCGAAACCCTGCAAAATAAAGCAAAAGTCGAGAAACTTGAAAGGATATGGCGTTCCACTAAACTTGAAGAATCTCGTTTAATTTGGCATATTACTCTCAATGAATATAAGAAAGCACTGCGTAAAGCGAGAGCAGCCTACTACTCTTCATTAATAGATGAGAATAAGAATAATGCAAGATTTCTTTTCAGCACTGTAGCCAGGCTGACAGAAAGCCACAGCTCGATTGAGCCTTCTATTCCCATAGCACTCAGTAGTAACGATTTTATGTGCTTTTTTAACGATAAAATTGTTACTCTTAGAAACAAAATTAATGACCTCTTGCCTTTGACCAGTATAGTGTTATCAACAGCTCCCGGAAACATAAGTTCTAATATTACGCTAGATAGTAAACTAGAATGCTTTTCAGCCATAAACCTTGAACAATTAAATTCAATGATTCTCTCTTCTAAACCATCAACGTGTATGTTAGACCCAATTCCAACTAAGCTGTTGAAGGAAGTTTTTCCATTAATTAGCACTTATTTATTAAACATTATGAATATGTCTTTATTATCAGGCTATGTTCCACAATCATTCAAAGTAGCAGTGATAAAACCGCTTCTTAAAAAGCACAACCTCGATCCAGAGGTTTTAGCCAATTATAGACCTATTTCCAATCTTCCGTTCCTCTCAAAAATTCTTGAGAAAGCGGTCGCAAAACAGTTGTGTGATTACTTAAAAAACAATGATTTATTTGAAGATTTTCAGTCTGGCTTTAGAACACATCATAGCACAGAGACAGCTCTGGTTAAAGTCACAAATGACATTCTAATAGCTTCTGACAAGGGACGTGTCTCTATTCTTGTTTTGCTCGATCTCAGTGCTGCATTTGATACTATCGACCATGATATCTTATTGCAAAGACTAGAGCACTTAGTTGGCATACAGGGAACTGCTTTAGACTGGTTTAGGTCCTATCTATCTGAACGCTCTCAGTTTGTACGTGTCAATAATGAATCTTCCACGCAAACCAAAGTTAGCCATGGAGTGCCACAGGGCTCAGTGCTCAGACCTATTTTGTTCACATTATATATGCTTCCGTTAGGCAATATTATAAGGAATCATTCTGTACATTTTCATTGTTATGCGGATGATACTCAACTATATTTATCAATCAAGCCTGATGAAATTATTCATCTAAATACAATTCAAGACTGCCTTAAGGACTTAAAAACGTGGATGACCTTAAACTTTTTGATGTTAAACACGACCAAAACTGAAGTTATTGTACTTGGCCCGAAGAATCTACGAAACAAATTATCTAAGGATATACTAACTATGGATGGCATTAATTTGGCCTCCAGTGAGACTGTAAGGAATCTTGGTGTTATATTTGATCAGGATTTATCCTTTAACGCCCACATAAAATCAATTTCAAGGACCGCCTACTTCCATCTACGTAACATTGCAAAAATCAGGCATATCTTGCCTCAAAACGATGCAGAGAAACTAGTCCATGCATTTGTTACTTCAAGGCTGGATTATTGTAACTCTTTATTATCAGGGTGTACCAAGAAGTCAGTCAAGTCGCTTCAGCTGATTCAAAATGCTGCAGCTCGTGTACTAACCAGAGTTAGGAAAAGGGACCACATTACTCCTGTTCTGGCTGCCTTACACTGGCTCCCTATAGAACACAGGATATAATTTAAAATTCTTCTTCTCGCCTACAAAGCCCTTAATGGGCAGGCACCTTCTTACCTTAAAGAACTCATTATACCCTACTGTCCTACTAGGGCATTGCGTTCCAAGAATGCAGGGTTGTTGGTTGTTCCTAGAGTCTCTAAAAGTACAATGGGAGCCAGAGCCTTTTCTTATCAAGCTCCACATTTGTGGAATCAGCTTCCAGTTTGTGTTCGGGCGGCAGACACCCTATCCGTTTTTAAGAGTGCGCTTAAGACCTTCCTTTTTGATAAAGCTTATAGTTAGGGCTGATTAGATTCAGCCCCTAGTTTTGCTGATATAGGCTTAGTTTGTCGGGGGACATCTTACTTCTTCCTTCTCTCTGTCTATACCTGTGTACTCTCATGTTCCGATTAACCCAGCTTCCCCAAATGTCTTTCTTTTTGGTGACTATATACGCCGGGATCCGGAGTCATGGATGATCCTGCGCTCCTCTGTCCTGGATCGCGAGCCCTGGATCTTGAGTCGTGGCTGTGGTCCTGGATCATAGGTCCTGGATGGATATCCTCATGGATTCATCTTCCTATTATACACACATGCATTTCCAAACATTTGGACTACCTATGTTGCAAATGTATTATCTTTTCAATTTACACACGGCATCTATTGCACGTCTGTCCGTCCTGGGAGAGGGATCCCTCCTCTGTTGCTCTCCCTGAGGTTTCTCCCATTTTTCCCTTTAAACTGTGGGTTTTCTTCGGAAGTTTTTCCTTGTACGATGTGAGGGTCTAAGGACAGAGGGTGTCGTATTGTCATACTGATATTTTGTACAAACTGTAAAGTCCACTGAGACAAATGTAACATTTGTGATATTGGGCTATATAAATAAACATTGATTGATTAAGTGAATATATTAAGTGAATTACTCAAACTGCATTTGTATAGGAATGATTCTGTCCTATTGGCAGATAACTACTCTTAACAGTGATATCTACAAGAGGTTTCCAATGTAAATGTAACTATTTTCAATTGGTTAGTATTACATTTTGTGACAGTGTGGTGACACTCATTTTAATGAAGACAAATGTGTGTATCTTGAAATTCATTTATTTGACAGAGCTGGAAACTGATTGACTTACATACTTGTTTGTGTTTACCTACACAGTCATCACAGATGAGCCAAACAGAGTAGAGGATGAAGAAAGGAGAACAGGAGAAAGGGACACACAAGAAGGAGATACAACAGGCAAGAACGACAATGGAGACAACAATGAACAGGAACACCAGAACAGACAAGAGTCAATGGGTAACATGACTGATTTAGGGACTGCAGATACAGGGCCAAGGCAAGTGAGACATCACTGCTTTCCATCCAGCATGTTTGGCCAGCAAAAGAGATCATTTCAACCGCAAACAGCAAGAGATGAGGGAAGTGGCAAGTGAGGAGGGATTATTATTTCCTCCTTCCATCCCTGTTTTCTGTTTAATCTGATTACTAACAACTTCTAATAATTTGACATAGTTTATGATTTAATTGGAAAATGAAGTGTTTTTAAATAATAAACCCGTTTCTGATTCTTTGACATAGTTTATGATTTAATTGGAAAATGAAGTGTTTTTAAATAATAAACCCGTTTCTGATTCTTTGATTTTGTTTTGACATATGGGTGTTGAGAGATGTATCCATATCTCTTAATGTTGCTCTCAAAGTGCAAAAGATTGATGCTTTTAACTTCAATATTTAAAAAAAAGTCTTCCTGGGGGACCCCAGAAGAGGTGAGTTACCCCCAAAATAACACTTTATCTCTGCTTATGTAACTCCGGCGTAGTGTCCCCTCGGCAACAGATCACTCAGAGCTGGTGATTACTTTCCTGCATTTCAATGGACAGCATATAAAAAGGACACGTGAGCTGCATTGCTTAAGAGATCCTCTCATGCTATCTCTTTTACAAAATAAGTGTCCAGTCAACAACAAAACATCAGTGATCGTATAGTGGTAGTATATTTTTCACAAGCAATGTGAAACATTAAACTTATACAAACTGGTGTACAAAACTCACATACCTGCGTTGATCTCCTGGAGTGTCTCTACTCTTTCTTCTCCACATCTCTTGTCCACCATCAGAGATTGCAAACATTTCAGAAACAGCTAGAGGTAGGGGACAAACAACTTGTTCGCTGGGCATGTCAAAAACCTCCCTACTTTGACTTTAGGGAGCCTTTCAGCCCCTCTAGCAAAGGGACTTTGTACCATCTACATGCTTGTCATGCTCCAGACACTGCTCTCAACCACTCAGGGCCTGCACAAATACCTGCAGAAAGAAACAATTGACTTGGTGCAGGCAGTAGATTACAAGACAGCAGTTGAGAACACATTGAAAAGTTACCGAAGTAACGAGAAAGCATATGAGGTCTATGACAAGACCAAGGCCCTGTGCAATGATCTTGATATTCCCGAAACTGTGACACAGATAGGGTTGCCAACCGTCCCGTATTAGCCGGGACGCCCCGTATTTGAGCCAAAAGGGGCGTGTCCCGTACGGGACTTTGTTTGTCCCGGACTCCCGTGTAAAGGGAAAAATAAAGAATATTTTTCTGTTTGCGCGCAATGCAGTGTGTCTGGCTGCGTGCCTGTGTGCTGCATGCGAAGGGCGCTAGGACCGCTCAGTTGACCGGGCAGACACAATGCTTGCACGTGTGTGTGTGTGTGTGTGTGTGTGTGTGAGATTTTCTCCGGTGGGCCGCGGTCGTGGCATCATTATGATGAATTGGAAATGGGGGACCCTGATGTAAACAAGACGAAAGTCTTTCTCTGGTCTGCATCCCCTTAACAATTGTATGTTTTGAGCTGTACTGTACTGTACCCAATATACAAGCTGTTAATAAACTTTTCAATCAATCAATCAATTGTTTGTGTGGCATGTCAGCCTGTTCAGTCGTGTGGGAAAATGAGCGCTGCCGGTGGAGGAGGTGATAATGAAAGAGGAGAAGAGAGAGAGGATGTGGTTCTGGGCCCTGGCCCTTCTAAAAAGAAAAGACTTGTGTCTTACAACAAACAGTGGGAAGAAAAACACAGTTGGGTAAAGCCCGTGAGTGGAGATCTGTCGGGTCTTCTCTGTGTGTGTGTGTGGTGTGTGTGTGTGTGTGTGTGTGTGTGTGTGTGTGTGTGTGTGTGTGTGTGTGTGTGTGTGTGTGTGTGTGTGTGTGTGTGTGTGTGTGAGAGAGAGTCAGTCAGCTGATTGATGGGGAAATGG